>NW_010289062.1:0-249 GCF_000700745.2 Antrostomus carolinensis | reverse complement strand
CGGGACACGACCAGAGGTTCCCGTCAGACACTCTGAGAGCGTGGCCATATGGCCGAGTTTATTCTCCAGCAGAAAGGGCTGGGAAAGAAAGTTCAGCAAACGACCAAACACAACCTTTATTTTCCACTTTTGGCTAGTCCGGTCACGCAGGTGATCTCACTCCACTACCAAGCCCGCCAGACGACAACCGCGCTCTCCTCCCGCTGAAGGGGCGCCTACCAGAAGCTCCGCGCACGGGCACCGCTGCGA
>NW_010289061.1:6713-78330 GCF_000700745.2 Antrostomus carolinensis | reverse complement strand
CTTGTCCCTCAGACGTGCCAACCGCACCACTCATTTGGTGTCATCTGCAGACTTGCTGAGGGTGCACTTGATCCCACTGTCTGTGTCATTGATGAAGATATTAAACAATAATGGCCCCAGTACAGACCCCTGAGAGACACCACTCATCACTAATCTCCATCTGGACATCAAGCTGTTGACCACTACCCTCTGGATGCAACCATCTGACCAATTCCTCATCCACTGAACAGTCCACCCATCATATCTCTCCAATTTAGAGAGAAGGATGTTCTGGGAGACCATGTCAAAGGCCTTACAGAAGTTCAGTGATATGACATCCATAGCTCTTCCCTTGTCCACTGATATAGTCACTCCATCACAGAAGGCCACTAGGTTGGTCAGGCAGAATTTTCCCTTAATGAAGCCATGCTGGCTGTCTCAAATCACCTCTCTGTCCTTGCTGTGCCTTAGCACAGCTTCTAGGAGGATCTGTTCCATGATCTTCCCAGGCACAGAGGTGAAGCTTCCAGGTTGGTAGTTCCCAGGGTCCTCTTTTCTACCCTTTTTAAAAATGGGTGCAACGTATCCCTTTTTCCAGTCACCGGGGACTTCACCTGACTGCCATGACTTTCTAAATATCATGGAGAGTGGCTTTGTCAACTATGTCAGCCAGTTCTCTCAGAACTCTGGGATGCATCTCATCAGGTCCCATGGATGCTCAGGTTCCTCAGGTGGTCACAAACCTGATCTGCTCCTACAGTGGGATGGACTTCGCTCCTTCAGTCCCTGCCCTGCTGTCCATCCTCTCGAGAGGTGTGGGAAGAGAGGTTGCCAGAAAAGAATGAGACAAAAAAGTTGTTGAATACTTCAGCTTTCTCCTCATTTCTTGTTAACAGTTTGCTAGTCTTGCTCATCATGGTGGGCATGTTTTCTTTGACCTTCCTTTTCTCGCTGACATAACTGTAGAAGCCCTTCTTAATACTCTTTGCATTCCTTGCCAAGTTCAGCTCCAGCCACACCCTGGCCTTCCTGACTCTATCCCTACACAACTGGGCAGTGTCTCTACACTCTTCAGAGCCCTGCATCACAATTTGTCTTCACAGAGAGTTTTTAAATGCTTCTTTTCAATCAAAACTGTCAAAATTATGTTGGAGAGCCCACAGTGAATATGTGGGGCTTCTTTATTATAGTGCATTGAACAGAAAGATCAATTTCTGTTTTGGCAGCCAGTTTAGCTCTCAGTGAAGCCAGCGGAAAAGTGTCATTGCTTTCAGTGTGGATTGGATCAGGCCTGAGGTGAGCTCTCTACATCTCATTATGCAGTTCATTTAAGCAGCAGACCTGAAGTAGCTTTTTATGGCTCTTTCACTGACTTTACACCACTGATAGAAGTTAGGACGCCAAAAATTTCCATTTTGATTTCTTGATAAGTTTTCTGGCTATTTCCAGAATACTGATCTCAAAGAGAGGGCAATACATCTCTTCCAGAGCTATAGGAAGCTTAACTGCAAGGAAGCATCTATTTGGTATTGTACTCATTGCCACCAGATTTTTTAGCTGACTTGGGACAGGATAATATTTTCTTCTCAGATTAATGATTGGAAATGTCTGTGAGCCTGGATCCTTATCCTAAATAAAAATGTTAGATGCTTTACCTGACATTTCTTCACACTGTTCCATTTACTCCTCATCACCTTAATCCAAAGTGACTGTTAATTGACAAAGTAGGATCATCCACTCCTGAAGTTTGGGTACTTCGTTAGTACGTCCCAGAGCATCAATGTTTCTACAGAGAACAGTGTAACTCAGAGGTCTTGAGGAAGGCAGAAGGCATGAGACAGACAGGCAACAGCTTTCAATAAGACTAAGATACATGAAGACAAAGTAAAAAGGTCAGAATTGTTTTTCTTAGAGAGAAAACAAGGAGAGTATGCAAGTGAGGTATCTAAAATCATGCTGTATAGTGAAGGTCAAAAAAGAGTGCTTGATTGCTAACAAGGGAGCAGAGTATTCTTTTCAAAGAAGAACATTTTACATAATGTATTGTTAGCTTGTAGAACTCATCGCCACAAATAATATCAGACTTCTATGACTCAGGATAGCAATATCCAGCTACAGTAGATAGACTTTAATTGCAAACAGGAGACATAATATATCTTTACCCCTTGTTGTTTTGGAGGTGAAGGGAAGGAGCAGATGAAGGGAAGTGAAACACACTCTGGGTGTTGGTGACAAGATGTTACCCTCTGCCCTAAACCAAAAAGGAGCTGACTTCTACATTGAAGCTAAAATTTAGTATCTTAAAGCACAGAGATAGATGGATTCAGGGAAGATTTCAACCCACAACTTGCAAGCCTGAAGAGCCAGTTTTGACAGTGCTCATAAAGGGAAGCATACAGAGAGGCTCAGAGCAGCACAGTTTGTCAGTGTGTAGCATGTTTTAGCAAATATGTACAGAGCAAGACAAAATGGAGCTGGCAATAACTGCACTTGGAGGAAAAACTGAATCCTTGCCTGTACAGATGAAATAGCTGTATGAGAGTGTAGATTCCCTGGACCAGTGCTTGCAACAAGCCTGACACAGAGCCTTAGGCTGGCAGTCAGTGGTAATATGTTTGTATTTGCAGGATATAGGCTTAATTTTCAGAGAAGCTATCTTAAACTTCAGATGGAGATGCCATTGGACCCAGGAAGTCTCCTAAAAAACATGGTGATAACTTTTATTTCAAGATACCATCCACTTCAGCTCATGGCTGGGGATACTAGATTCTGCATTGAATTTGTATAATCAATGGGTGACAGGGACACTGCTTGCTTCCTGACCTTAGGTACCCATTGACTGTGAAAGATAACATGACTGTCTCACTGTACCAAAATTATATTATTCCTTAATTCTTTTCAGAGACTAATTGTCAGCTTCTGTGGACTTAGGAGTAGCTCTGCCACTTTCACTCCAATAATTAATTCAAAAGGATCAAGAGTTGTTTAAGAGCTGTTAGGACTATTAACTCCTATGCTATTTTTGTTTTGTTTTTTTTTTTTTTTCAGCAGGGGAAGGTCTCAAGGGGAAATTCAATTACACTTCCTAGTTTTTGACATTAACTGTGATTTCCATATTAAAATAATGGATCATTGTCATTATCATCAGCCCAAGGCTGGAAACCAACACAAAAGCAGAGAAGTACTTGGGATGCTATGGACGCTTTATTCTGCAGGGTTTCTGAAGGACTATCTTCAAAGCGAAAAGCAATGACCAGAGTTGAGGATGGCTGAACTGACCGAGATGGGCAGGGAAATCCACTTTGGTGTCTGCTCATTTGTCAGTCCCACTCCATATCCAACACTTTGCCCCCCCTCCTTCTAGTAACACAAAGTCCCCAAGTTGGGAACCAGATAAGCCCCTGGGGAAGTGGAGAGGACATAACCCAGGCTGCACAGTGGTGGTTCCCTGGCAGCCAGGGCAAATCCATACATTTGACTCAGATGCCATGTGAGCATGGGTTGTAAAACCAGAATGACACCAGCACTGGCTTTTCAGAGCTTGTAGGTGGCAGACACCCCTGCCCTGATGCTTGGCCTTCTGCCTCTCACACATACCTCTGCAAGCAGCACAGAGCCCTCGATGGGGCACTGTGCAGAATTAGGCAGTAACAGATCTCTCTCATATAATTTTCTTTCCTCCATACAATAGATATAGAGATTGCACCTCTGGCTAATAATTTTCAGCATTTTCCCGTTCCTTCTTGTACAAAGCAAACAAACAAGTTATTGCACAATTCTGCAGTGAAATTTGATTAGCACCTCCTTCAGAGGCCATTGGCAAAAAAGAGAGAAGGAGTATGTTGAAGGATAAGGGAGAGGCAAAATACAGCCAAGGAGGTTTACAGGCGGGTAATTGAAAATAAAATCCACCGTATGGTCTTGAAAATCCCAGAGGAGAAAGAAAAAGAGGCTATGTATACCTTAGCTCATAAATTACTCTATACGTGTCTCACCCACATGACTACAAAGAGAAACTTTAACAGCTTAAGTCTTCAGCTGTGCCACCATCCTTCCAGTCATGTCTTCACAAAGCACAGCTTGGAGGAGCTGCACCTCATCACAAGAAAAAGAACTGCAAGTTCCTTAACACAGGTGACTGTGAAGGCAGAACAGTTTAGCGTTCATTTGTGTATGCATTTTTGAATCTTATTTGAAAGACTGCAAACCATAAACTTTTAAAATATCATTCACAGCTGTGGCTTTACATTGCATTACAGGTCCTCTGATATAGAATAATGCAAGATTGTGTGCTTGCCATATTTTAAAATGGCACGCAATATATATAAATCCATGCAATTATCAGCTACTTATTCTTCAGCATTTGAAAAGCAGAAATTGGTTTGATGAATACAGCACAAGAAGAGTCATAAGAATTTATGGTAAGAATGGTCTTTCTGTTTTTTTTATGCTCAAAAGCATTGTTTTATTTTTAGTCAAAGCAGATATGTATTAATTTTTCATATTAATAAATTATAAAGGTGCACTTTACCATAAAATATCCATTAGTTAGAAGCAAACATGGGAACATCTAGCTTATTAAGCATTGAATCACTGGTAATACAAATGGCCAGAAATTTTCAGTGAAATATTTTTTTACATGAAATGTCAACAGATTAAATTATAAAACCTTTTGAGGGAAACTCTTGGTTTAAATGGCTTTGGCTTGAAATGAAAAAAAACAAATATTTCCAGTTCAAATTGACTTTGCCTTAAAATGTAATTGTAGTAGGGGAAAATAGAAAACCAAAATCTAATTGGTAAGTCTTAAAGGAAAACTGTCAGTTGGCCTTAACTTCTTGCTTTTTCTTTTCAGATGATAAGTTACAACTATTTTTGACATTTCCATTTTTCCATTATGATTCAGCATGGGAGTTTCTTGTGGTTCCAGAGGATAAACAAAAATCTAGGTACCTAGGCAGCCTATAAAGTTTTGTGACTATTGAACATAAATGGGTTTTGAAGAAATGTTGCAAACTGGACTCAAGAAACTGATGAATCACAGAAGGCATTGACTCTAGGCTATTGAAGAAGAGATAATGAAATCCTGGTCCCAAGAAATTGATTTTTAATGGGAATTTAATGGGACCAGAGGGAGTACACCCAAATGCTAACTTTAGCCTAGGGAGGCAGAATGTTTCCTCTTCAGTTGGCTGGGAGCGATAAGATCCTGCATTCAATCATCCCCTACAAGAGGTTAGCTGTAGCCTTTCTCCCTCCATTAACTCTAACAAGTCTAGGAAGGCTGCCCTCTATCAGCAGATACCAGCCCCCTTGTACTTCTCACTCACAGGGCCAGTTACAAAGGAGCATATGCCTACTGACTTCATGTGTGACTCTCTACTTACAGCTTAAAATAAAGATCACTCATAGAATTAAACCTGTGATTCCTGCAGGTACCAGTTCTTTTAGCCTGATTGTATGTTGTCCCCGACTTTTTGCTTGAACAGAGAAAGCTGACTCTCTCTGAGAAACTATGCTTTACTGTGTTTGTGGACTCTAAATATGCATTTTGGAAAAATGGCTAACCTGACACTGTGAGTGGAAAAGACCAATGGGTGCCTCTACTTCAGCAATTTACTCTTTGTAATAGGAGCAGATCAGTAGCTCAAAGCAGTTGGTGCTGTGGCTCCTCACACCTCCAGCACATTTGATTAAGGAGTGTTTATTCAGGTTAGGTATGATCTGCCTGGATGCTATGTGTCTTACTAACCTGAAAGAGGAGGGATGTTGATGCTTGGGGGTAGAATCCATCATGTTCCATAGAAGAAGACTTTGAAGGGATCTCAAATCTGAGCATAATTTATTTTGAGTGTACATTTCCTCCTAAGTAGAGAGAAATTGTTAAGATATGCCTGTGCAACCCTTTCTTAATTAAGGTTCAGGCCAGCTGTAATATATTACTGAGCACTTCTTGCACTGAAGAAGCTGCATGGCTATTAGCATGACAATTCACACCTGGTGTTAAAAATTAATAAATAACTTGTCTGTCAGGGAGTGCAGGCAGGGAGACAAAAATTAAGTGCCTCTAATTCACATTATGTCAGGCACAGACACTTACAGTTCTACTGCAAAAAGACACAGACTTAACTGCACTCGCTTCCTTTCCTGCCCTCACAGTTCAGCTGCCTTCCAATCACAGCAAGTTCTATGACATGATGACCTATGATAGCAAGATGCCATGCAACCTTCAAATGTTTATGAAGTTTTTTAAGCCACTTCCAAGCTCCTTGGGGAAGCCCAGTCCATTTGTGTACGTGTGGAATTAAAGCATGAACATATTCCCAAAATTATGTATACAGAAATCTTTTGCATTGCTGCTTGGAAGCTTCAAGCTTTAAAGCAAATTGAAGAAGATGATAGACTTTCCCATAGTGGGGTTTTCATCTGAAGAGTGGAGTAGCACAATTTCTCCTTCAGCAAATGTACATCCCATCACAACAAAACATCATGAAGAAAGGTCTGTGACGGGAGTGATTCTGTGTGAATGAAGAGAAGTTTCTGATGGTCCTGGCTAAAACAGGGAAACAACTCTGGGATTTCAGACACAGTCCATGAAGAGCCCCAACAGCACCCATATGAAAGCCAAGAGCCTACATCAACTTTTGGTCATTTTCCTTCCAGATGGTCACTGCAGGGACTAGACAAACTCAGGGGGGTTGTCCCCTGGCATACCCAGGATCCCCAGCATGGCTGTATGGCATGGGCAGTCATCTGAATCCCCAAGGGGACATTGGCATCATTCTCATCAGTCATGTGGCCAAGCCACCCTAACAACCCCGCTTTAGCACCCAGAGAAAGATGTCTCGGAAACGAGCGTAAGAAATCATAGCCTAATCTGTTCATTGCAATTCAATATTAATATCTTAAAACACATGAAAGCTACCTATTGTAAGTCTGGAGAGCCTCCTTACCAGACAGAAATCCTGCCCTTTTGCAATCCTGCAAAAAAAAGTGTCTGACCTCCCTGGCACCTTGCAGCAGAGAATTCCATGGTTTAATTATCTCCTGTGTGAAAAGGGTTTTATTTGATCAGTCTGGAAATTGCTGATTTTCAAGTTACTTGAATATTTTCAGCCACCAGTGTTACACCAGACAGGATTTAATATATCTTTATCGTACTCTCCTTCATTGGTTTCCTTTCTAAGGGGAACAATCCTAGCACAACCTTTTACATATGAAAGGTTTTCCATGCCCCCAATAATTTTCTTTGCCCTTCTATGAACCTCCTACTTTTCTTTAAGATAGAGCAACTATTACTGTACATAAATTTGAGATAAGGCTGCATTTCTTTTTATTCTCTTTCTATTCCTCATCCATCATGTAACATTTTGTTTGTTTTCTGGGCCTCAGTGGCATATTGGGAAGGTCTAAGTGAGCAGAATATGGAGTACAAGCTCCCATTCCTAATCATCCACATCTGATTTAAAACCCTGTGTATTCTGTAAATAGTTTTTAAAAAAACAAAAACAACAAAAAAAGAAGAGACCATCTGTGTTATTACAGCATTATAAAGCTCCCATTTGATGCCAATGATCGGACCAAATCTTTTAGCAGTTCCCAAGCGCACTTTGCCATTCTGGGTGAATTTGTTTCTGTAGCCCATCACCGTTGAGGTGTATAAAACCCTTCCAAGTGTGGAATAGGCTGAAAGGGAGGCATATGGAAGGAAAGGGAGGCTACTTAATGCAAAGGATGAAATATAAGGAAATGCTATAGTAGCTTCCTATAGCATACGTAAGTTCAGGCAGTGGTGGTATGTCCAAATATATCTGCATATACTTGGGTCAACAAGCAGAGCTGTCCCCACTTAACAACTCACAAACATTAAAAAACCCAACACAAAACAGATTAAAAAACCCCATGAGGTGCTAAAAAGCCAAAGAATTCACTGTATGTACTGTCCCAGTCCCACTTGTTGATCCCATGGTGCCGTGTTTGCCCTAGCTAAGTTGGACTGAGAGCCAAGGGTTAAAGAAGGAGGCTGCTCAAGAAAGCTAGGAAGCTGAATTTAGTGTCCTGCCCATGGCCATAGAAATTGAGTCCAGAGCCCATGGCTTTGTATTCTGGACACTAACACCTCCCAAAGGACACTGACACATTTTGTATGAAGATATGAATGAAACTAACATATTGACAATGTGATCTAACTGAGCTGGGAGAGTATGAGACAAAAGGAAAAATGTGGGTTGACATCTGGGAGGACTAGTGAGGATTTTTCCCAGCAACTTGTCTCCTTGAGAACTAGTTTGACTCTCAACTAGCTAATCTATGAGAACAAAGTTGTTTATGACTCAGTCATAAATAAGGTTGAAATCCATGTCTGCTACCAGTTTAGTGTACAAGCCAAGTACTAACAGTGTCACTGCGTTCCACAAGCGAAGCAATCTGGTTTTGCATTAAATTACCTCAGTTCTTGGGGTAACAATCAGATCATCAACAGGACATTAGGTAGCAGTTTCCTTCAAGCCAAAAGAAAAGCAGAATGCAGAAATGCAGCAAGACTTTGGGTAAATATCACCACTGTTAGCAGCTCAGGGGAAGGACCTTGGCTTTGCAGCTGTCAAACAAACATCAGCGCTTTACAAATGACAATAATAGGTGGAAGCACAGAAGGATGGTTGAAGTGGTGAAAGGAGCAGGCGTAGGTGTCTGCTCATTCTTTGTTTGCAGGCAGGTCCTGATAACAGTCTCCTGCCCTTTCAGCTCAAGCTGTAGGAGAAAGGAAGGGGGTTGTCGCTCTGTCAGACATCTTGTTGGCCGTTCTTTGGCATGGTTCCCTTTTTTTCCTCTCTTTATTTTCTTTCCTCAAACAGCTATGATGCTTTCTATCTGCAAATAGTAACCTCTTGGCAGCTGGTAATGAGCTAGGCTGGAACTTTACCATGCTAACAAGATAGAAAGAGGAAAAATGGGAAGATTTATGCCTCTCAAGTGCTGTAGAATGGTGCTTTGCACTCACACAAAGCCACATGCCTTATCACCAAACTGAGGACACTTAACAGAGGAGGAGGCTTGCTCTGCTGAAGAGGGAGACTAAAAGTTCAGGAAGTCACTTGAGAGCAAAAATAGACCAACAATTGCACCAAATAGACTAACTTGCATCTGTCTGTCAGTACCAAAGGGTGACAGAATCCAACGCATCCTCCTTTGGATGACCTCATAGAAGGAATATAGTGGCTTGAACACCCTAGTGCTGACCCATATGCAGTCCTTGCCTGGCTGTGCAGGGGCAGAGAGGCTCTGAAAAGGAGCCAGTCTCTTGCCATCACTGCTGCTAATGCTGGGATTCAGCCAGTGGGCTGAGGACAAGAGCAGAAGGGATTTTTGGAGCTAGTTTTGCTTCTTCACAGCTTTACACTTTACTATTTTTACTATGTCCAGGTTGTCTCACAGGGACAAAACTGAAACTTGCATCTGCCACCAGCATATACACTACCTTTGGAAGGAAGACTGCAGGTGACTGGAACCTGTAATCACTTTGTCTTTTCCTTTCAGGCCCAGGCTGAGTTTGGATGCCATGAGTCCCATCAGCTCTTGCAGCAGGAGATACCATGACAGTCAACAGGTATCCTAGCTTTTCTGGAGCAGCCCCAGGATTTAAATCTCCTATCTGTGCATCATAAAAAATGTTTCTCTGAGATGTTATTTTGTTCCAGAGTTTAGAAAGAATAGTACAGAATACAGAATAGTCCTGTGCATATTGCCCAGTCTTCCCCACTGAAGCTACAGCCTCCCTGAGGAACTTGCTGTGCAGAGGAAATTGATTAGGAGGTAGAGGCCACAGAGTTGAGAGCTGAATATTTGTGTCATGAACTTACACTAAAAGCCAAAGAAAACTTTTAGTAGTTTAACTTTCTACCCCATTCCTGCCCACTGTCTGAGCATAATTCAGGATCCTCCCATAACCTGTCTATAGTCCCTTGCTGTAGCAATGTTGCAGCATATTTGGGAGGGTCTCCTCAAAGCAGCATCCCTCCGGTTGCCAGATGCTCAGCTGCACAATGTGCAGACTCCAAACAGTTTCCTGCTGCTTTCTTAGGCTCACAAGTAGTTCTCTGTTGTGATCCATGACTGAAGGTTGGACACAACAAAGATGGACACTGTTGCTTATTTAGGTAGAGTCCGACACGGGTTTTTACTTCCTCCCAACCCTTCATAGCTTTTGTCAATTTACTTTACTACACTCCTACATTTTATTATCCAAGTTGAACTACTTCAGGTTCAATCATAACGTAACACCTATCTGACGTTTTTCAGTGTAGGGTTGTCCCTGGGAGCAGGTTCTGTTGGCCTTTCACATTGTAAAATAATTGCGTGCAATGATATTAGGGCACAAAGTGCCATGATGGATAACTGGTTGTTAGTTTAAGTTTTCCTAGCTAATTTAGTTCTTTCAACAACATGAAGAAAAATGCTTTGAAAGAATGTGCTCCAAAAAACCAGTGTCCCCTGTTGGCTTTCTTCAGTGCTTCAGAGACATTTATTACCCTTTCTTAGAACAAAATATGAAGTTAAATGTAAAAGCAGTGGTTCAAACGGCCACAAAATGTATTGGGGAATACTATGGATTCAATTGATTTCAAAGTTTAGATTTAGGGAAAATTTATATATAGGGACTTTATTTTTCCAAAAGCTTGGCTTAGTTATTTAATATTGATCTTAAGATTATGATAAAATACATTTCTATTGATTTCTGTGAGGAAAAATTCATCACTGCAAGAATTTTTGGCTCTATATATTGGGTGGGTGAAGATGTGTGCAGCTCTTTCTGACTCGGGTCTTTACACACTGCAATTATGAAGCACCAGAGGAGAGCAGAGTATGGGAGGGTGGAGCAAAACCACTGAACTCACATGCTTCCATGTCTCAGGACATGTGACCCAGGAAAAAAAAGCAGAGACCATTCTGGTATGGTGTGGATTTTGCTAATAAAATCTGGTTGATTGGTCTCCTTTATAGCAGAACAGAGAATTATAACCTTTGCATATCTTTGCTTCAGTCAACTTGCTATTCTATTTAGCAAATATATAATTTTGCCTTAAAATATATGGTGTTACAAAGTTTAAAATAGTCTTATGAAAGAGATACCACTTAATTAAGTTCCTCTCGGCTAGACTGTAATACTTTGAGTATCACAGTTGTTACTTAATATAAATTAAGACAGCAAGTTTCTGTATTTCCATTTTTAATATTATTTTTCACAGGATGCCAATTACATCTGGATTCATACTGGGTAACACCTGATTATGGAAATAATTTTCATTTAATCAATAGACTGGCAATTATTACTCAACATGCACAAAAAAATAATTTTTCTTTCCAGACCAAAATGAGTGTAAAGTGAATTAAACACAGAGTAAAACTCAGCAGTTGTAGGCTAAGCTAAGTTAGGAGGATATTCTGATTTCAAAGCCAAATATATTGATGCAGAGCCAAGATTACTTTAAAAAGCTGAAACATTCAAGGCATGGAAATGCCCCAGATAATGCATTCCAGTAGCTTCATCTCTACACTGCACTATATTAATGGGCATATAGGAAACGAACTATAAAGTCATGCAAGTCTTGAGCATATTGTGATAATGCTTTTTGTCCATTCATTCCTTAGGGAAAAGAGTCAATCAGAACTCACTATAATCCTAGCCTAACTAGCTGATTTATCTGAGTCTATAGCCTGCTCTGCTTCATTAGAGGACAAACAATTAAAGCACACCAATGTTTCTACTCCTAGATGTCTTTACAGAAGAAGGACTAAGTGGACACTGCTCACGTTAAATTCACCTGTTGCCTTTGAAGACTGCAGTCACAGCATATTTCCCACTATGTTTGTAAGCTGGAAAATACAATCAAGGTATCACCTTGTGACATGTTGGCTTGGATATATGTTTACTGCAGCACTTTTCTGTATGTAATATATTAGACTTGCTCATGTACACCATCATTCCCTGTGGTACCTAAGTTAATGAAACTGTTTCATTAGCTTATGAAGTACAAGTCAGAGTTTTGGGGGCTTTGCTCACAGGCTATATGTGGCTATTTGACAACTATAGCAAGTGTACGGGCAGTATTAGAGCCCTGATCATAGTGCTGGCAGGTCATCAAAAGGTTTATGTTTAAAATTTAAAATTCAGTGCTTTGAAGAATTAAATATCACTGTTATTTGTATTGATTTCAGATGTCATAGAAATTTAGTCTATGATACGTTAAGATCTGAAGGTTAAACTTTATGCCAATGCTTAGAAATCTTGATGGCAGTAACACAACTGTGAGTAGAATGAGTTAAGACCACCAGGGACTCATGACCAAATCAGCAAGGAAGGGAGGCTCCACAGGCTCTCAGCACTTGGACAAGAAAAGGACTATCCACAGAGCTGAGGAAATTGTAAAGCTCTATTAGTTTCCACCACAGAAGCCAGATCCAAAGCCTGTTGTATTTGAGGAAGGAGTCCCACCAACCTTCATGAGCTTTGGCTGATGCTGCAAATGACTTAAGGACCCTACACCATTACCTGCTAGGAGAAAACATAATTCTGTTAAAGTATGTCCTCACAAACCCAGAAAATACCAACCAATCTACAAGCCGCTAATATCAGCATATCCACAAAAATCCAATTAGTGGCTGCAACCTTGAATTTTATCCTTGGCCAAAAATACATCTTGTTCCTTTTCACAGTGGTTTTGTACTCTACCTCCTCCCCAAAACACACACTTCAGTAGCTGACTTTTCTCAACCGTGTCAAATTGCAGACTCTTTTCTGTGAAGTAATTTAGTCTGAATAGTCTGTGCACCCACCCATCCCAATTTTAGTCCATGGCATCTTGTTTTCAAATTAGTTCCTATCTTAAATAGCTTACTACCTTCAATCTGTTTGTCTCAGGATTTTGTTTACCTCTCTGACAATCTCCCATTTTACCTCATTTTTTTTCCTCAGGCTGCAGAAGCCAGCACAGGATAATCCCTCCTCATAACCCAAAGTCCAAACCTCTAGGGTATTTAAGATTTTCCTTCATAACACCTTTTCAATTTCAAACCTCTAAGCAATTTTACTAGTGCCCAGAATAGTATATAATATTTCTCAAGTTTCAGTACAGCAAAATAACCTTTACTTATTTATGGTGTATAATACCACCCACATGGAAGTTTGGGGTGCTTCCTTCGTAGCTGCGGCTCTGTAACTCCTGCAAAAACATACACAGGTACCATTTTGCTACCTGGTTTTTCAGTAAAAGACCTTCTTGTCATTGCATTGGGAAAAAACTATCTCACTTCCCCCAATCTCTTCTTCCTCCCATTTTTCAGTTTTTATGTACAAACGTCTATAGGTCCTTCCAGGATACCAAGACAACCCTGCTTTCTCCTTTGCAAGCACCAGAGACAATAAGTGCTGATTGCAAGTAGGATATCTAGTTGGAATGAATCATGCATCCTACTCGTTCAGTCTTTTTCTCTTCTTAGGTGAAAAATCAGCCATCTCACATGTAATTCACAATGGATTAAATTCACTGCTGAGCAGAAGGCCAACCCAAAGTCTGTGCAATGCTGGATTGCATTTAAAGCACTGTTTTGAAGGTTTCTCAAAGTTTAGGGAAGTGAAATGTCTCTGTTCCAGCCCCCCTGCCCAGGGATGAATTTTGCTCTTTGTGAACTGTCTAGAAGAGTTTGATTTTTATTCATGTACTTGTTGGTTAAAATTACTTGAAATATGGTTCATGTCTATGCATTTCATAGGTGCATTGCTTTATCAGTAGTAAAAATATGCAGAGATACCATTATGCAGTGGTTGTTTCCACAAAGGACTCGGTTATTGATTTACTCATAGATGGTTATCAGTGACAGTGGTTTAAGTTGTGAATGCTGCATTTTTCTGTGGGAGCAATAAACACAGGTCAGTCTCTTATTTCTTTTTTCTGATGGGATGATTCCCAAATCTTCTGCATGTTTTAAAGCTGAATCCTTCTAGAAAGACATGCAGTGCAGAAATGTAAATATTCTTGAGATTATTGTTGTTCCTAACATTTTTCAAGCAATTCACTTAGGTGGAATTTTGAAAAGTGAATAAAAAGGGCACTGACTCAATCCCATAGTGTTGATTCACATAAATGTGTATAAAAGAATTTTCATGAGCTTTAGTTCAATCATGTATTTTGCATTAACAAATAGAAGACATTTTGCACAGATGTAGTTGTAGGGATGCTAATGGTTTGCACATTGTTCTTCGCATCCACTCCATGGATATTTTATTGTTGACAACTAAATAAACTTTTCAGTATCTTATCCAAGCTCGTAAATTTCTCCCTCAGACAAAGAAATCAGTTATCTAGGAACAGTAGTGGAAGGAAAAGATCCCAGCTGTGTAACCCAGTGTTGGGATTTTGCTACCAGGACTGAGTACACAGGACAATAGTACTGGAAGACAGCCCTGAAGCCAGTGGTCACAGCACAGGCCCCAAGCAGAAGGAGAGACATCTGGGGGATCAGCAGCCTAAGGGTTTTCTTGTGCTTTCCATGTAAATCTGTGGAGAATAGGCATTGTTCCTCAGGATAATATAGCAGGATAAAATCTAAACAGGGACAACTTTGCAGTTTTCCTGCTCCCAGCTCCTTGTCAATGTTTGCTAAACCTTGCATCCATAAAACTGAGCCATAAGGAGCTCTACACAGTTTACATCATTATTATCTGTTAAGACAGCTTTCATAAATCAAGACAGACATTGCCCACATCCATTTAAAATACTGCAAGGCCTTCCACAGAGAAGAACATTAAATATTTTTTTTCTCCAGCATATCCAAAAGGGGATGTTTGTGTTGGGTTGGGGGTGAGGGGCTTTTCCTCATGCTTTTTTCTCATTCTTCTTTCCTTATCAGCACTTCCTCATGGCAGCAAAGCATTGGGCTGGTCAACTTGCTTACTTACCAAACCAAGCAGGGAAAGAGTCATGCAGTTTTGTATTTGACTGCGAACCTTTCCCATGAAGGAGATGTGTGGCTTGTCTTGCAGCAAGCAAGCAAGGGGGTGAAGCCTTTGAGCCCTCTGGTCTGTTTAGGGCTGGGAAGTAGCTGTATGACCCTTACCACTGAGAGAGAAAAGTAATCCTAAAAGGCAGAGTGGCAATGTTAGTCCTGCCGTAGGCACAGAGGGGCGAAGCTTCAGCCCCACTTTGCTCACTCCCCTAAAACTCTGCCCCTGTCCTATGCAGTGTGTGTTCCTGTATTGGGTCTGGTTGAGACAGATTTAATTTTCCCCATAGCAGCCCTCAGAGTGCTGTGTTTTGTATTAGTAGCTATAAAGGTGTTGATAATACACCAGTGGTTTGGTCAACCCACCAGAGCTCCCCAGATACTTCAGCCCCTGGTTGTCATGTCCAGCTCCTGGTGCTTGCAATGCTGTTGAGGAAGACAGCAAGGCTACAGCCACATCAGTGATTCTGAGTTGCTCACAGCTGTGGGACTGTTACTGCCAATAGTCAGTGGACACAGGGGACCACAGGCATTTATGTCCTGCAGGCAAGACACCTCTGCTGTCTCCAGTGAAGGATTTGGGAACTCCTGGCTGCCTTAATCTCAGAAAACCTTCCAGGCGTTGAAACACAATGCCTTGTCAAACTAAACTGCCTGAGCAGACCCTGGAGCACTTTTGGCCTCCGCCAGCTAGTATACTCCTAAAGAGTCTCCAGTGAGTTTTGGGAGCTCACACAGGTCAAGAGCTGCTCATAGCAGGCAATTTGCAGGGAGCCATTCTTTTTTACAAGCCTGAGGGGGTTTATCAGTATGGAACAGGTCTGTTCCGATCTGTGAGGCTCAGCTGGTCTTGCAGGCTCTGTGGCTGTGCCCACTGACAGATGCCAGGCTCTGGACATCACCTCTCCCAAGGCTGTGAGGCAGAGTTATCTCAATCCTGCTGATGCAATGAATGCTCTGCCACATTTCCTGGGTGGGACAAATGCCAGAGTCTGAGATAGTTAGAGTCTGAGATAGTCTTTGCTTTTATTGCCCCACATTTCCCAGTCCTGATGTGAATGAAGCACTCGTACAGTATGTCTTTCAAATAGTTTTTATGTCACTTTCTGGCATCAGCGAACAGGTATTTATGGAATAAGGCCCTTCCTTTGACATTAATACATGCTGCCAAGCATAGTTATCCTTACTCTAGCCTTGCGACAGATGACTTGCTAACTTCTCCAACCATTGCTCCATCAGCCATGAAGATGATCTCTGCTGGAGTGAGTACTCCCTTTGGTTATTCACTTTAGTGCCTTCTCCCTTTTGACTGCTGACTGATTTCTTAAATCTTGCTGCAGCATGATAGAGTAATAGAGTACCAAGCATCATACAATACAAGGGAAAAAGCTTATACACACTATGTCCCTTCATCCTTAATATCAAACTTGTTTTCTTCAGGGAAAAAAATGTGATATACCAGTGGAGCAATGGAAGGCATTTGACATGGAGAGAGGAGTTCAGGAAATCTGAATCCTACAATAACATGTATTATCAAAGGCTGGGAAGCTCAGTTTGCAAAACTTTTTGCAATCAAAACCTCACACTACTTTCATCACAGCTTGTTCTAAAGGTCCTAGAGCCCTCATTTCTGTGGTGCAGGGGTAGGGGTGGCAGGAGGCTGTCCTCCATGGCAGAGGGTTCCAAAGCAATGAGGCACAGGGTAGAACAGCAATAAATCAGCCAAAGGAAAGGCCCCTGCTTTCATTCCCCTTAACAGCACACAGCACCAAGCCACATCCACACACAGCTATAAGGAGACAAATACTTCTACTGCACCCCAACTTCAGGCTGTAAAGAGAAGTCAACTTGTGGGAAGGCAGCTTCCTCATTTGAAGGCATGTGCCAGAGAGTCAGATTGGCAGATCAGGAGGACGACAGGAATTGACTAGGCATAAAAAAAAAAAAAAAAGGTGTCAATTTCTTAGAGGTAAAATAGAAACCAAAATGGAAGCTCAGCAACCATTCTGTCAATGTAGATTGGACAAAAATTTCTTCACAACAGACAGTAAATGGTCTATAGCAGCCTCCCTGAGCCAGCATAGTCTTTGAGACATCCAGACCAAATTTGGAGTGTTGGTAGAACTGTGTAACATACAGTTTTCCTTTTTATTTGTGATTTTCAAACAATTTCCTACCTCTTGTGATTTCAGGGAATTTTTCCTGTCCTAGAGAGAAGCTGCTATTCCAAAATAATCAGTGAAGAAAAAACTGAGCTAGCTATTTACTCCTCTCTTTTTCTTTCTAGGCATCGGTTATTACCAACTAGCAGACTCCTGGCCTGTGCTGTGGGTTGGTTTGCTGTGATGCATCAGTTCCTTGTCAGTAGCTGCAAGTAAATCATTTTAGGTGAAACCACTCATTTGTAGCTAGAATTTGACCAAGCTTCCTTGTAAAACCAACAAAGATTGGTTTTAGACTTCAGCTGGCATTGGGTCAAGTTACCATTGTTCCTAGTGTTCACTTTATAATAAATATTGCATATTTAAAACCATCTGGTATGTTGTTCCTAGGTTAAATATGTATTGCTTTTTGCAACATTAAAACATTTTGGAGGCTTTGACATGAACTACTTTTAGACACTGGTGGGAATGGCCGGAAGAATACTGAAAATATTTGTTTGTTCAGTGTATTGATTTCTGCAATAAATGAGTCAGTAAAAGCAGATGAAAGAATTCATGTATGCTATGGATGAGTTATAGACACTTCAAGCATTCTTCTTTCTAATTCACACCTCAATAACATTACAGAAAATGTATTGTGTCAGTTTCATTAGTCTTTGCCTTCTCCTTCCAGAAATATGAAGTAGATATTGATTTTACCAAATTAAAATATAATCCAAATCTTTGCCTATATGAATCTATCTGTATGTTCTTTTTTAGAGTGCACTGGTTTTCTAACTATCATCAGTTTTGTGCCCTGACCTGTACTTCAAACACAAATGTATTAAAATGATCTATTGGTTTCTTACATAAGTGGTTCTTTATAGAGACCTTATTGTCTCTAGTGTCTGTAGTTTGGCTAACTCTTTTTAGGCTGGTTGTGCCTCAGCTCCATAAGTCTGATGCCTGCTGCTAAAAGGGGATTGTTCATTTTTCTGGCAGTAAATAATGAAATGAAGCAAATACAATCTGTAATAGAATCAAATGTGAGTACAATGAGTCCACAATTCAATTTGGATTTAATATAGTTGCTTAATCCTGTTAAGGGGTGCCCTCATGAGAAAGATGCTTTAGCAGCCTGGAGCAGAGCTTGAAATGTGAATACAGGCAATTAAAGCTGGCTTCGTGGTGCAGTATTAGATGAGAGGGGACAATATGCTTCTGCACCTTGCCATAGAGCCAAGTCTGATGACACCACTCTGGACAGACTGGAGGTTGCTGAAGGGACTTCACAGAAAGTGTGGAGAAAGATGGAACAGTTACCAGTGTAGGAGATTATTTTCTGTTTTCTGACTATTCTGAAGGACTTCGGGGGCCAGAAGAGGTATTGCATCTATCTGGATACACTTGCCATTTTTTGTTTTGCTGTGATGGAAGTGTCTCACAAGAAGCCAAACTTGTCATCACATGAAGCAAAGGAAGCTTCATTTGTGGGAGAGACAAGAAGAGAAAAACACTAAAAATGAACTGTCACTGTACAGAAGTAGAAACAGTCATTAATTTTTGTGGAACCATTGTTTCATCTAGGAATAGTTAAGTTTCGCAAGAGACAACAAGAAACCTATGCAGTTATATCATAAATTCTATTTTTCATGATGCAGTCCTTAAACATAAATCACATTTTTCCTTCAGGAAAAGCATGTATTTTTTTACAGGCATAGAATATCTGCCACTAGTATTCACTGTGGGGAAGAAGTGGCATCTTATTGCTCCAGGAAGATAAGGAGCAAAGGACTTATCAAGCCCATAAAACAGACTATGGAGCTAGCTAAAAGGAAATTGTCTCAATTATTAGCATTAGGATGTGAAAAAACACACATCTCTACTTTAGAGGCTGGCACTGCAGAAAAAAAATCTAGGTCACTAAAACCAGCCCATTGCTATATCACATCCCAGTTATCCTACAAAGCTGTTGTTTTTCCTGTCTCTGTTCAGATTAACTCCTCATATAAGAGACATCAGACAAGAAATATTTGCCACCAAGTCCTGACAATGCAGGTTTCCTTCTGCTCTTAAACACTTGATGTATTCCCCATTTCCCCTGTTTTGAAATAGCCACTCCTGAATCATCCAGCTAGACACATTCTTGAAAGTTTTACTAAACTTTATTTGCAGTAAAAGGCACTGGCAGAACTGTCCTTGTCCAAGTTTATTTGTATTCATTTTGCTGGAACAGTGGTTTGCAATCTTTAAATTTTTTTTTTACTGAATTCTAAAACATTCCCCACATGTGTCCAGGCTCTTCTATAGTGATCATAAATCCAACGAGAATGTTCTTGTTTTTACTTATTTTCTATGGACCTCTTGAAAGTAGTCTTTATATGTCTAGAACACTGAAAATCACTGAGCTCTACTGATTTCTAAATCTGGCTTCCTTGATGGGGCAGTGCTTAAATGAGGTGATTATAAGGTGAAGCTGTGAAGTGAAAGTTCATTCCCTGTTCTTTAATGTCCAAAACAGGGAAAGTCATCTCTTCTCCATATAAGCAGTCATGAGCAAAGCATTAATTAACAAGTAGGTATGGCCCAGGAGCAGATTGTGGTCCCCTTTACCTGTGCATTTACCCTCTGAACTGTCTCAACTAGCCTGTGGCTGGTGTCCTAAATGTTCAAAGTGCAATTGTTGCAAATCGTGCAACACTAATTATGATAAAACTGACTCTTTTTCTCAGTGAGCCTGCTGCCTGAGCAGATTGCCTGGCTGTGGAGAGAGTTGGGTACCTACCTTGGATGCTATCACTGGAGATCTCTGAAGGCCCTCAACTTCTTAGACACTCAAATTAAATGCCTAAGGTTTGCCTATGTGTATAGCTTGTCTGTTTCCACTCCATGTCAGGCAAACTCTCCACTTCAGGTCAGGTCTGGTTCTGCATTAGGCTTATTTTTCCCCTGTGTCTTTCTTTTGATTTCAGTGGGTGATGATGCCATATATCTAAAATGGAAGATGACAAAATTGGACCTCAGAATCACACTTAAGTTACCAGGAAAGTCACACAGCTGCAACTATTTTTTCTCAGTTATGCACTAAGCAATCTGAAGGGGAAGTCACTGAGGTAGAATTAACATCAAACCCCAAGGAACCACTTCTGCAACATCATTTTTCAGGGCAAAGTCACTTGTCGATGCCACTTCATTTTAAACTGTGTTGGTGAGAAGGTATAGATGAAAGGAACTGCATCCTTCAACCTGGAGAGGTCATGGCAGAGCTGCATTTTGGGACCTTGTGTACTCAGGTGACCTGATCCTCAGCCAAGTTACAAGCTCAATAGAAATACAACTTGACATTATTACTACACTGAAGCATTTAGATAGCACCATAAATATGCATACTGCTTTAGAGAATACAGATAGACATATGCTCTGCCCTAAAGACCTTAGAATATGAATAATGAAGTAAAATTACAACTAGCACTTAATCTATTGAACATCTCCCATTGCAAGGCAGACCCTCAGCTACTTTAATAATAGGCTTATATCACATAATCTCGTGTACTGAATATTTAGTGCTGAGTTAAAGAATTGTAGACATAAAGTTGTTAACACCATTCCTATGCTTCTTCAGTGTTCCTCTTCAGTTTTATTTTTACCTAACTGCCAACTACATACAACACTACTGAGCTTGTCAGATCATTGACAACCAATGATAGGACAAGGGGCAATGGGTGCAAGCTGGAACACAGGAGGTTCCGCTTAAACTTGAGAAGAAACTTCTTTACAATGAGAGTGACAGAGCACTGGAACTGGCTGCCCAGGAGGTTGTGGAGTCTCCTTCTCTGGAGACATTCAAGACCCGCCTGGACACCTTCCTGTGTAATCTCATCTAGGTGTTCCTGCTCCAGCAGGGGGATTGGACTAGATGATCTTTCAAGGTCCCTTCCAATCCCCAACATTCTGTGATTCTGTGATTCATGGTCCATACTCCCAGACAAGTAGAAACAAAATTTTAATCCATATTGCCAGTTTTCAAGGAGGGTGAATTGATCTAATTGCCCAGGTCCCTCAGTTAGAACTGTATTACTTCTGTGTGATTTTGAGGAGAATGTGCTACATCATTGAGCATGTAGCCCTTTTACATTCCTATGTGTCATTTGGTATCACAATTAGAAGAAGGTTGAACAGAAGGAAATGGGATTGTAGAAGGCTGGAGATTTCAACACATTTGATCTGAGAGAATACTAGGAAACTATAATTTCCCTTGAGATTTAGATCATATATATACTGAAATAATTCCAATATGTTCTGCTGGATTAAAAAATATACTTATTGTCAGACATCCAAGTACAGTTTTCTTGTTTGTTATTGTGAATGAAGTACAAGTATGGGGAAATACATGCAAAACATTGGTGCTCTAATCAAAGAAAGATGTTTGTGGTTTTAAGAGTGCCAGAAAACAGGGAACAGCTTTTTCCTGGCTCTTCTGTATAACTATGCAGGGGAGCTAAACGTGATTCATCTGTTCTGAGCAGCAGGACAGAGATCCTGTCCTACCCCCTGGTGTCATCTCCCCTACAAAGAACACCAAACCCCTCTGAAGAATCTCTTCCTCTGGGGTGAAAAAGTCAGTTCTGGTGCCAGCTCAGATGTTGCCTTTAAGAGAGAAAATAATGCTGTTTCTGAATTATTCCAGTTTCCTGGAACTACTATTTATGTTCCTGTGTGCATCCATTAGAAGTATAATTATATCTTTTAAAGAAGAAAATAATTAGAGTGGAAATTAAAGTGTTATACTTAACCTACCTTAAAGGAAGAATATTAGACCACTCCATTCATTATTACTATTGCCATTAATGTAATAATAAACAAAAGCTGTTCTCCCAGTTTGGACATGTTTATTCTGCTATGAATGTACTTCTTGAATTGAGTTTCTTCATTTGAGTTGACGGAAATGTACATGTATGGTGAACTTCTGGGAGAAGACTTGGAGTCCCAAGGCTTAGCAATGGTAAGTCTAAATCCTGAAACAATTGTATTATTTAATGTGACTTCCTCATCATAATTGGCTTATTAATTCTGCAAAAAAATTAGTTCTTCAGATATTCTTTAGGGGTATTTTTCCTTGCATGTTTTTCCTCTCCTCTTTGGAAAACAGAAAGGAGTTTACACTGTCACTAGAAAGGAGAGAGAAAAAGACAATCCGTTTTCTGAAGAGGAAAGTTAGCCATCATTATCTCCATTACTTGGCATGACATTTGTGAAGATACAACCCCATACATAGTGACTGTGGTACAAAAATCACAGAAAAATGCTTCAAACAATATTACATCTCCCTGTCTCTCATCCCATGCCCCATCCTCCCCACAGAGTAAATGTGTAGCACATCAGTTCCCATGGAACAATTTTAAAAGGCCACATTGTCATTATTCAGTTATCTGCTCTCCCTGGAGTATTCTTCACTGGAACTCATAGACAATTTCTGAGAAGGTGTTTTTTTCCCATTTCAAATATGTTTATTATGCTATTTCTGTTTGGAGAGAACTACATGTTCTGGAAGAGCCAAAATCTCATTTTTTCCCATTTCAAATATGTTTATTATGCTGTTTCTGTTTGGAGAGAACTACATGTTTGGTGATTTCTTGTTTTCCTGAAGTCATAGACTACAGCTCATCAACCTTCTGCTGATGAATTTTATATGTTGAATGGAACTTCTTCATAAGATCTGATACTGAGCAATACCAGTTTCCTCACTAGTCCTCCTTAATGCGAAATTTCTGAATTCCTAGTGATCCCAAAACATATACTGAAGGACAGGTCCTTTGAACTGCTCTCAAACACTGTTTCTTGGAGATTCGCTAACTTGTGATTGTAGTGTGTGACAAAGTTTTTGCTTTCCAGGGAACCAAACAGTAGAAAAGCTTAGATAAAAATAAAGAAAAAAATTAAGCTAGACCTAAGGTTTTAAAGAAAAGGTTGGGAAAAACAGGAAAAGTAACAGGTGAAATGGACAGAAATGTGATCACTCAATAGCCAAAAACTATAAATCCTTTTTTGCTGGTTAACATCTCTTCCTTCTTCTTTGTTATCTTTGGATTTCAGAGATCAAAGATGGTTGAAGATTTGCAGAAATACTCTCTCTCTTTTCCCTTAGGTTTGTTAGGATGCATTTGTACAGCTCTTTTCCAGCTGTTAAGGCACTAAGTAGTTATTTCTCCTAAAACAGCCATGGGGAATACAAACTACATAAACAATCTTCTACATGGCAGACAGCTCTTTCTAGTACCTGAACCTAAGATATTTTTTTAAATATACATTATTTAAATGTATAATGTAAATTAACCCTGCCCCTAGCCCATTCAAAAGTGTTCCTTATTAAATATTGCACAATATTACGTGTTATATATAGATTAGATATTAGACTTACTTTCTATTGAGTACATGGCTGCTGGAAAGCACAGGGTTTCTCTGAGGACCATACATGGTACAAAATCAGCAAAGAGATTACTTACAGCTGCTTCTGGTGATCCTGATGCCCACTGGGATGTGGGAGAAAGCAGGACACCAAGGTCTCCTGTTGCTTGCATGGGTTCCCCAGTCACACCGGACCACCCTGTTGCTGGCAGCCACTTGTCCATTTCTATTTAAAAAATGAAAGATGTCATTCTTGCTTTGGACAGGAACAGAAATATAGGTCAAGGCTTCCTTTTATTTCACAAAAGAGAATTATTATTTTCTGACCAGCCCTGTTCCTGTCTTAGGCTGGAATTCTCTGGTTAGGCTCACTTCACTTTAAAACATTTTGCTAAAGCTACAGAGTCATACAGGGGATCTGGGGACACACTGAGCTGAAGGAAGTCACCTCTGTCAGATGCATAAAGTTAAGAAGAAGGAGAGGGGGAACCCAAACTCCTGTATTTGGAGCTGCTGCACTATGTAATGCAAGTTCCTATGTAGACAGGACCCAGTTTCTGCTGGCCTCTGTTGCAATAGCACAGAAATATTACAGTGATGAACATGTTGCCTCCACTTTACCTCTGAAGCTTCTACTATAGAAGATAAACAGGCTCCTAAAAATGCCTTTATGATACCAACTCCAACTGACATGACCAAAACTAACAGTATCTGCTTCTGTTTAAGTGGATGTGGTGATAAGGGGAGGAAGAAAGTGAAACAAATGCTCATTTGAGTAATTAAGACACTATGGGACTCAGCAAGGGAGCATCCGAAAGGTAGCTTTACTACTCTGTCTCTTTGCCATCTGAAAAGAGGGGAGGCTTGATACATATGTCACAGCACTGGCTAAATAGTTGCACTTCCACACAGAGGAAAGCATGAGAGCACAGCTTTTTGCCAACACTGGAAGCTTGCCAAGCTCTGTGGTAGTTAAGATGTCATGACTTTGTCTTCATCTGCACAGATTAAATATGGATGTGTATATTAATTATGTAAATGTGAAACTGCAGATCTCAATCAAGTAGAGCCAAGGATACACTATCCTTTGCAAGTGCTGATTGATGCCATACACACAAGAAAAACAGAGACCATTCAGCTCATTGCTATGTATATTCTCAAGAGGGGAGGGAAGGAAGAAGGGAAATTTGGAAGTAAACAGTACTTTATAATGAGTGAAACTATAAATGCTATAACTTTCTATAACACCTAATAGCCTCTACTCAGCAAAATAGAATGCTTACTTAGCAGGAGACAGCTCTGGAAGATGGTGAAAACACATATTTAGAGTGAGATGAACACCATCAATTATAATCAAGACACTCGGTTTCAAGCAAGGGTCAAAAGTGGGCTTTGATGTGACATGGTAGAAATATCTGATTTTTCTCTAACTTTCTGTAAATCATTAACAAGTACTTGGAAATCAGTGGTACTATGTCAGTATAAACTTGGTGTTCTGGGTCAGAGGATGAATAAACTTTCCAGGTTTAGCTTTGTGATTGATGGCACCACAAAATTTGATCTGTTTGTCTACATGCTTTGTCTTAAACAAAAGAATATGATGTAGGCTTTCAAGAAAGGTGAATTGGATTGTGTATGTGAAATTTCCAGATTTCTGTCAATGCATACACAAAAAATGTACATTGTTAGAGAAACCTTACCCTGCAGTCAATAGTTATCACCCATCTCCGTTCCCTCTGCTCAGCTCAACAAGTGAATGCTCCAGCATCTGCTATTGAACCACAGATTATACCGTTTGGGGACTGTCACCAGGATATTGTTAAAATGTTAGAAAATTCATTTCTCTGCCAGTCTGTCAAGGCCCATGAAAAGGATAAGCAACCTACCTGTTTGGCAAAGTTAGGGAAGACAGACAAGAAAACATAGGTGTCAGAAGGGGAAGCTGGCCAGCAGCTGGCCAGTAAGAGGAGAGAGATGTACAAGAAGATCACAGGGAAAGGCAGAGACCAAGTGCTCTGCCATCATCCAAGTTCACTCACAAGGAGGCTCAGAAGAGCCAAATCCCAGCACTTCCATGTATCCCAGACACCATTCTCTCACCTGCCCTACTGCCATCAAAGCTGGTCATTGAGTGCTCCCTGATCAGCATCAGCACTCAGCACAGGAGGTCTACTCATCAAGATGACTTCCTCCAAAACCACAAGTAGTTTTGACTCCTGTGTATCTAGCACCTCCTTCCGAAGACTTGAGATAATTAGATTTTAGGATATTCTTGCACTATGAAGGATGTATTGAATGGTTCTAGTCAAGTAACACATTTATTTGTTCCTGGGTTTTTCAAGCTGACTTTGTATTCAGTACATTCTGAATGTTGGCATTAAGGTGGCTATCATTCTCGTTAATGAGTTGTATTTGGGTTTTCTGGTGGTATGAATGTGACTGAGATTTGTAGGTGTCAATCTGCATGTGATTGACCCCATGAAAATTTTGCCCATTATTTTTAGGATACAAGTGGGCTATTTAGGATACACAGCAGTATTTGCACACTTGCAATTAGATAAATGAAGTTATTATTCCTCTTCTAATCCCTTAACAACCATATCCCTCTTCACTGATGCCAGGTATTCACTTAGCCCTAGAAATTCTACCTGAATTCACGATTGCAGTGCCATCAGCATACACAACATACACAATTCAGACCACGTCAATTTACCTAATGCAAGTCTCTCTGCTTGGTTTAATGGATTACTGACGTATGACTAGCCACTTATCTGAGAAAGCCTACACTATGAAACTTGGTATTTCTGTTCCTGGAATGAACTTTCTGTTGATTTAAATCTATCCTATATATTGCTAACTGAGAGTTCACTTTCATAACTACAGAAAGTGGTCCTCTACACCAGGAGTTCCAACCTTTCTGTGATTGTGTATCACTACAAGAGCCCGCACTGACAGCTCCCACATACATTTGTGTCTAGGAGGATGTATCTGAGTGCTCAAGCCTTCAGCTGCACGCTTCAGGAATCTTTACCCTGTATTATATTCCTGCCTTTATTCTGGTAGGTTGTGTACATGTGCGCTCACCCATTAATTCCTTTGAACTTCATCTATTCACTCACATTCTCACAACAGAAAATTGGCTGGTCTTTCATTTGCCTAAAATGGAAATTATATCCTGACAAGCAGATAAAACAAAGTGGCATAGAGACATATGAGTTACTATCAAATATCTAAAGCTTTAGTGTGGGCATTTTAAAGTGTTCCTGTCCTGGTTTTGCTAGGATAGAGTTAATTTCATTCTTAATAGTTAGAATAGCTGTATTTTAGTTTCAGTGTAGGGTTTGCTATGAGAAGAATGTTGATAATGTACTAATGTTATTAGTTACTGCTGGAGCTCAAGGTCATCATGTTTGGCTGGTTCACAGTTGCATTAGGGCTGGGAGGGAGAAGCGCAGTGAATAGCAAAACCCAAACTGGCATTTGGATGTGCCAGTGAAATATTTCTTATCATATCACATCGTGTCAGTATATTAACCAAGGTTGACTGGAAGACGGGGGTATTGTCTCGGGGATCACTTGGGCTTTCTCTTCCAAGGTTTAAGTTTTGGGACTTTCTTTGCACTGGGATCACTGGCTGGCACAGGCTGGGCATCAGTTGGTGGGTGGTGAGCAATTGCACTGTTCATCACTCATTTGTATATTCTGTTATTACTGTTGTTATCATTATAATTTTATTTTAATTTATTTTGTAAATAGTTTTTATCTCAACCCATGAGTTTCCTTGCCCTTTTCTTTCCAATTCTCTCCCCTACTCCCTCCGGGGCTTGGGGAGAGTGAGAGAGCAGGCTGTGTTTGACTGCAAGCCAAACCACCATAACCCCTAAACCTGAATGTGTTCTTTTTAAAATATTCTAAACTTAGCAAGGGTGTTCAAATTGCAGAGAAAGTTAGCCCTTCAGGATTTGTTAGACACAGGCAACAAGTTACATACACATATACGTTTGTATGCATTTAAATTCACCTCCTGCTTATTTGGACCACAAGCTTTAGCTTGACTTTTACTTCCAGAGTTTGCAAAACTTTATTCAAAGGTCATCTTAAAAAATCATTAGGAAACTGAAAAGCCCTCTCACCTGATAAAGTGATAACCTGGTAAGAATCTGAATAGTATATCTCCTTGACCTCTGTTCATGCTTCTTGCAAACTTTAAAACATCAAGATGCAAATGTAAATTGAGTGAAGTGACAGTCAGTGACAGACAACTGTGTGACAGGATCCTTTATCTGTGAACTGCATAACAGATGAAGGTTTTTAGCAATCAAGTTTTCTCAAGAAAGGACAAGCTTGTTTAGTGTGTTAACCAGAAGCACATTTTTGGGTCTCAGGTCTTTTATGATGTGTCATAACAGATGGCAGATCAGTTAGAATTCTCTGAACTAATGTGGACTGGTCATCTCTGCTATGTGTTTTGCACAATTAAATTCGGCCTTCTCAATCTCGATCTTTTCTGATGTAGATGTGATGTTTAGTACCATATTTTGACTGGAAAGTATAGGGAAAATATGACAGCAAATACTATTAGACTAAGAGTATCTTTTAATGATTTTCTGCTCCCACATTCCACCAAAAGGGTTTTGTATTTTAAAATGCAAAATTTAAAATTAATTTTCTGTTGCCAGCCTTAAAAGTCCATGTTAAGTGAGTACCCACCTGCCCCACCCTCATATTTTGCTATTTTCTCTCTTTTTTGGATCTGCAATCTATTCCCTTATGGACAAATTCTCATTAACAAAAATCAACAAAAAACCCCAGCAATCTGGCAGATTAGAGCAATTGGGGACCTTGTTCACAGAGCTTGAAGAAGAAGACAGAACACTGGCAGAGAAAATGAAACTCTCTCAGTTTTTTCCTTCCAGGTCAAACTGTCTTATGGGACAAATGCTGGGGAGAAATTGTGCATCCTGCTACCTCAGGCCTTCTTTTGAGGAAATGAAACATTTCAGTCTTTTGTGCTTCCAGTCTACAAAACAGAGGAGATTTTTTCTCTTGAAAATGTTTGGGGAAACTGGAGCTTCCTTGAGATCTTCTTTATGTATACTTATAAATATTATATGTTTGTCTGTAATATCGTTTTAAACTATAGTATTTAATATTATTACATGAAGAAAGTCAGGGCTGGGTTAGGAAAATACACACCCACGTACACCTAGAACTCCGACTGAAATCCACACCAATAGAAGAGCTGAAAACATTTACCTGGGAATCCTGGAGCACAAATGAAACCTTGTGGTTTTGTCACCATGGAGATACAATTGTTTCCAAAGCTTTTTGCTTTCATTTAGCCATCTATATAATGAGTGTGAAACAGCTCAGAGAGACAAAGATGACAAAAAAAAAAAACAAAACCCAAAACCCAGCTATGAGGAGTGTGAGGAGTGCTAAGTGATTTGAAAAAAGTCAAACAAATAGTAAATAGTGGTAAATGGAGACCCCCAATTTTGATCCCAAAAATATAATCTCTCAGTTTTTCCTTAGAGAAGTTTAAATAAGTTTAAATAATTAAAAATTGCCTGATACCAGGCAGTAAAAGAGAATAGTAATAGGTACTATAAAAATATCAAACAATAATATTTATAATAGATAGATGAATAGGTGAATAAATTAGAGACCTTGACATGTCCTGGAAAAAACTCGTATGAAAGTGACTGTCAAATCAAGGTTATAACTGCATTTGATTACTAAGTTTGACCAGGTGTATCTACAACTTCACACTTTCAATTGCATATATATTCTATATGTGAGTACTGGAAAGCATTGCATTTTTAAAAATATTTATAAAGAATTAAATTAAAATATGTTAGGGAGAATTGAGAAGTCAATCAAAGAAAAAATCCAATCAACATTTTGCTTGGAAAGTATATCTAGAATTATCCAGTTACACTTGGGTTATTTTATTTTTTTAATATCAATAGCTTTTTCATTGCCAAACATATTCTAAAATACATGCACGCAAAAAATGTTCTTGAACAATGTGATTTCATTTCTTCATTTGTAATAACATAAACGGAAACCATAAAATGTGACTAGTAGGAGCATCACCTCTAAGTAATAAAATGTCTTTCATTTGCTGTGTTTAAAATCACATCTATTTCATTTGCTTAAGATCATATATTTGAAATGAAAAAGTGTCAGAAGCTTTTGCAAATTTGACACTCAGAACCAAAATCTGTTACATACAATTGCTGTTATTTATGACAACTTGCTGATTCCAGAAAATTTAGTTTTCAGAAAATGATAAAGCCTTGATCACCTGTCTGGGCCTGCTTTCTGATATTTTCGTATAGCTTTCTCTTTGTAGAAAAGTAGTAAAAGATAATTTGCATTGTGTAAATCAGTTCACTGCAAAAACAAACAAAAAAAAAGTGAAGATACACTATATTGTATCCCACTTTTGTAGAAACAGTCTTCTCTTGTCATCATAACCAAGTCAAATGCATTTTTTACCTCTTTGCTCCTGAGAACTCTACAAATTATATTTTATGCACAGGCCCCAAGAACTCTTAGAAGTAAAGCTCACACAAAGTTCACTATATTGGCTTGTTCAGACAGACCAGTGTGATTTTCTTCATTTTCACACATAGATTAAGTTCCTTCATCTCTGCCAGACAAGGATTCCACAACCCACCAAGCAAATAGTTCCAGTTCATACAATAGATGCCTATGTACTACAGTTCTCCACCACACAAAGTCAGTACTGATTCCTACAATTTTCAAATTTTTAATCTTATGCTCAAGGCTTTGCTGTGGTAGAACTAGTTGCTTCTGGATGATTATTAGGCTCATTATTTTGATTATCTTGATAGACTGAAGCCTTGTTAGTGCTCTTCAAAATTAATGTTGCAACTACAGGACATGGAATTGTGTTTGTATACACAGTAAACATGAACTTCCAGTGAAGTTGCTTTGGAAAATGTCTGTTGGATGCTAGCAAGGCGCATCACTTTTACCAAATTGGCAGAACTTCAGTCCTTAATATCAGGGTTTTGCATTTTCTCCTCTTTCAAACATTAGCAGGTTTTGTATGGCTCGATTTTCTTGCTTTACCATTTCCTAACTCTGTGAATCTGTTTACAGTCTTAAGTCCTCTACAAATATAGCTTAGCTCAGTGGGGCTAATAAAGTCACATCTGTTGTCAGATGCAATGAGCTTGAAGTTCAGGCATGCTATTGAAGGCAAAGCAGCTTCAGACCAGATTTCATTTCTGAGGGCATAAAGACACAGTAACTTGTTAAGACTGTTCCAATATACTATTCGGTAATTGAAATCTCATCTCTGCTTGTTCACTTGCTGATGAGAATAATTTGAGCATCTGCAATTAGTTCATTAAAAGCCAGAGGTTTTACCTGTCCTCTCTCTTTTTTTTTTTTTTTTTTAATGTGATCTAAGATCACTTTTATTGGTAAGCTCTACATAAACTGAGATATGCTATGATTGTATCTCTTGATCTATTCTCAGACTATACTTGGGTTTTAAAGCATCACAGTGGGGTCCTTCACATTGGAGCTTTCAGGTCTGATGTTAAGAGATGTTCTGTGCAAAGGTTATAAAGCTCATCTCAATTAACATAATATTTTATTTTCTAATGCCCCTAATTACTAGAGTCTTAGACTCACCTGTGTTTAAAACTTTGCATCTCCAGAGCAGTATCAGATCTAAAACCTTTTAATGGAGGGGCATCTGAAGAGAAAGTTTTGCAGCAGGCATGTGTATGTGTGTGTGTGTGTACAAAGTAATGAAATTTTAAGTGAAGAGGTTTGTATCAAACAAGAACAATGTAGGTTATTCAATACTAGAAGAGGGACACTATTCAATTGGGAAAGCATTGAGACAAACTCTTTGGTATGTGTCCTGTTAATTCACCCATGCCAAAACTCTATTGTCATGCACTCAGCAAGTCCAGATGTATACTGCTTTCAGTCTGTGTTTCAAGATATGCCCAGAGAGAATTGTAATCTCTGGAGTTCTCTGCATCCATGTGGGATTGTCCTAGACCAATCCAGTTAAAAGCAGTTATTTCTGAATTCTGCATTATTTTTAATTTATCTGTAACATGTACAGACAAACAATTAAATCACTGGAAGAATATCAAACTGTGTATCAAACTACTCAAGATCTCAAATAAATAATTGAAAATCAATCCTTTTTTCTACTTTAGACAGACAATATATCCATTAAAAAACTGACAGCTCATTCAATTTTAAGGAGAAATAATGTTAATGATGTTTGTAAACCGCCAAGTATTGATATGGCAAAGGCTTACTAAGCATATTTCATGTTCATTTCAGAATTATTCAAATAACATTTCTTAAATGCTTGTCTAGGAGATCTCATCTATCTGTGTTCCGCTACAGAGTGCCAAAGCCCAGTAAGCTTGGCAGCCAGCCCTTTTATAGCTCTCCTTTCTACTACTTCTGCTGTTTCTTACGTGGAGCAGGACAACACGTGGTGGGAGGAAATGCTCACTTCTGCAGGCAGCAGAGCTGGGGTGGTTGCTGTGTCTTCTTATTACAATGCACACAATCACTGGAGTAAAATCTTCAGGAATTTGTGGTATTAAGTCTTGTATGTCAACATTTTTCTTTCTCTTTTGCATACAGTACACCTTTATATTTTATTTGTATAACTGTACAAGGCAAGACAGCAAGTGCCTCTAAAGGGGTGTGGAGAGTCCCACCCTCGTGCTGCAGGGATGGGTGGACTTGCTGGGCAATTTGATGTGTAGGGGAACAGAGGCAGAGATCATGACCCACTGGAGATGGTAGCTGATCCCTCTATCTCCACAGACACCCGTGTCAGGGCACCGCGGGGATCAGCAGCTACCTACGGGATGGGGCTGTGGGGACTCCCCATGGCAGGGGACACAGGGCAGGCCCTGGCAGTCCAGACACATCCAACCCCTGGGGCAGCAGAGGGGACTGGGGCAGCTCCAACCCCAGGCATCGGGCACCTCCCTGGGATTGGGGATGGGCTGAGGCTGGGTCAGAACCTGACAACATGATGGTTTTATCAAGGAGGGTTCACCAAGAAGGCTGTCATAGTGAAGAGGAAACCCTCCAAATACCACAGAGCAAGCCCTACGCTCATTTTTTGCAGAACAGCCCTGCACTGAGTAGGGCAGTTGCTGGGACAACATTTTCAGAAGTTCTCAAGGGGCTGAGGTGCCAGATCCCCATCAGCTGTCACTGGAGAAGGAATTAAGTTCACAAGTCATTTATGCTCTTGAAAATGCAGTGCCAACTCTGCAATGACCTGGCCAGCACACAGAGATGAAGGAGGCCATGGATGGGTTAGCAGCTATCTTCCTTCCCAACACCCAGTACAGGGGCTGGTGAACAGATTCAATGCCCCTATCTCAGACACTACTCAGACTTTCTGCAGGATGACAAGTTAGGAGCACTGGACCCCGAAAGCAACCACTCTTACAAAACCAGCAAAGCATATCCATTTGGCTTTTAATTGACTCCCTAGTGTCTGAATGATGAGAAATTTCTGTGTCTTTTCCTTAAAGCAATACAAAGACAAAAGAGAAAGAAAGAAAGGGAAAAAAATAACCCCAATGCTATATACAATCAGATAAGGAAAGGTACCCGGAGGTGCTGATATTAATGAGGAAATTCACCATATTTACAGCATCAAGCTGCTATTTCCTTTGCAACTTATACATTTCTATAATGATTATTATTATTATTTCTGTCATTTTTATTCTTTCCCAAGAAACTATTTCAGTAACTGATATTCTGTGCCAGATGTGAATTGGTTTTCATTGTTTCAGTATTGTGTGTTTTGTAATTATAACATCTACATTCGGTGTTACCAAGACTCTCTGGAATACATTTCTTGTTCTTCTGTACAGTCAGACCTCCCTGCAGTGTGTTTCTGCATTTCCACTAAATAAGAGCATCAGCAAATAGCCACTGTGCTGAATCTCTCCAGCTTAAGTTCCACGCAGATCCTGTGTGGTGTAGGAAACAGCATGCGTTCTTTCTCCCTCTGTAGGAAACAGTATGTTCTCTTTCTCCCTCTTATTGTCTGTTAAGGTTTTACTGACCAGATGGACTCCCACAATGCTTTTTCTAAGTCAGTTTCACATTGACTAGAAAATCTTAAATCTTTTTCTTCTTTCCTTCTTTCTCTCTTTCCTTGTTTTTGGAAACAGATAATTAGTTTTTGAACAGATAATTCTATCTTACAGAGAAAATAAAGAAAGAAAAATACAGATTTTCATATACAAATACAAGAAAGCTAGATTTTTGAGGAATATTTCAGTGTCAGCAATAAATGCTACGCATCTAGGATGAAGTTAGTTGAGGGAAGGGAGGAAGGAAAAGATAAGAAAAGACATAGAATGGAATGAAGACATATACACAACATAATTCAGTGCCAAGCTGTGATTTTGAAAGCTCTTAAGACCTACTTCCTACCACTGTATGATGCAAAAACATCTGTCTTTTCCTTTGTCTTTGAGAAAGGTAACAACTACACTTGGGATTATACCAAAGCTGATGAGAACTGACCTGCATTGCACGTTCAGTAATTTGGGTCTTCTTTATGAACCTCTCACTATGAGAGGTAAGACAAATATATTGTTATTTCCACAGCATAAAACCCAAAATAAAACATTGATATAACAGTGCCATTCCAGTTATATTAATATTTTTAAAACTATAATGGATATTATTTTGTTTTTATACATAGTGACTCCAAAGGCTTTGTAGATCCTCTACAGAAACCTGCAGTTCCTGCCACTTGGCTCAGTCATTTTCCTCAGGTCACAGAGTATGTAAGCCTGTGAGTTTAATTTTTTTATTATAAGTTTTTCTTAAAATAATTTGGTTTCATATTTTCCTGTCACCAAGATAGTTGACTTCCTAGGAATGGCATAGCTATGGCACAGTTATTTTTTTGGCTGTCAGATGAATCCATCTTCCCTCAGCCATCACTTTAATGTAAAAATTCCAGAAGATATATTATGTATACAAATATGTTACAAATTATGCCAGGACATACAAAGAATGAGATCTGTCTGTTTGCCTGAGGTTCCCTCAGCTGAAGTTGCTCACTTCCTCCCAGCTCTGTCTGGGCTCTTGCAGTGAACTAATCTTTACATCCAAAACACCCAGTCATTTTGGATATCCTCATTCCCTCAATAAAGAAGATCTCTGCACCTCCTCTTCCTGCACTGAACAGCACAGAATGACAAAACTCATGCTCTCTGAAGACTGTTGAATTAATCTGTACAAATTTATGAATATTGTATGACGCCAGGTAACAAGAAACATTTATTTAGACATATCACACTAATAGCTGGACAATAGCAACAAAAGAACAACCTGTCACTACAATAACTATAAAATGCTTGCTGCTCAACTCAAATGACTAAGATTGAAACTCCTGGAGAGTTCCCTCTAACAGACAGCATCTCAGCACCTTATGGCCTGAACATCACAGACTGAATCTGTGAAATTAATTGAATGAGGATGCAATACAGCAGTTAATTGTAAACCTAAAAAACAGCTGTTATGATGCACCAGCCAGCAGGACTGCATTTTCCTCATGAAAATGAATGTGACACTTTTACCTTATCTTTCTGAAACTTGAAAAAGACTATTTCCCCAAATTTAAATGCCTTACTAGCCAAACAAGCTGAGAATGTGAAGGAAACATAGAAAACCATTAATGAATACTAAGAATCTTTTGTGATTAGTTGTGTTGAGTTTAGGGGGGGGCAAGGGTGAGACCTCCCCAGCCCAGGCTGGGACAATAAGCACTAGAGAAATGCTTCTGCGAATCCATATTGGTGAGGGGAAGAACTGTCCTGAAAAGAAGAAGGTGGAGAGAACCTGGAGGAAAGGCCATTGACCTATCAAAAGACAACCATCAGCCTAAACAAAGGACAGACAGAGAGAGAGCTGTGTTGCCAGAGGGAAAGACAGAGACCCACACTCAGTTCACCTGATGGAGTAGGAGAAGGCAAAGGAGGTTCTGCAGCCCATGGGGATTCAACAGCGGAGCAGAGACCTACATGTAGGCCATGGAGGACTCCACGCTGGAGCAGAGAAGTTGAGCCTGAGGGCAAATGTGTCTGGAATTGAGACCCTGAGAGTCACTTGCTGCCAGAGCGGGGGTGGACTCCCAGAGTGGGGGGTGACTCTGCAGCCTGTGAATGTCCCCATGCTGGAGCTGGGAGCTGAGCCCAAAGAGGTCCATGACTCCATGGGAAGCTCGGTCTGGAACATCTTGTTCCTGAACTTCCATGCTGGGAAGAGTGGCAGAGGTGAACTGACTGAACCCCCATTCCCTGTCCTCTGTGTTGCTGGAGTTTGGGAAAGGTAGAGAAATTGGGAGCAAAGTGATTTGAGCCCAGGAAGAAGGGAGGGGTGGGGGAAGGTGTTGTAAAATGTGGATGTTATGTCCACTTAGATGATTTGCAACAAATTACATTGACTTTTCTTCCCCAAGTTTGAGTCTGTTTTGCCCGTGACCATAACTGGTGAGTGAGCCGTCCCTGTCCTTCATCCCTGATCCCATGTCACTTTGTTGTGTTCTCTCATCCCACCTCACCGGGTGGGGGAAGTGAATGCAGGACCATGTGGTCCCACTGTGGGTCAAACCACCACAATAGTCAAGCCAATATCCTGCCAAGAAGCCATCATAGTATAGACACAAAAAAGGACTAATTTGACCTAGAATTCGCCCCAGCTGCAAGAAGACAGGAAAACAGCAATAAAACATCTGACTACTAAGTGAGCAATAGAAGAGAAAACAGAAGCAGATGGTCATTAATACATTTTGGAAATTTAACAATGTAGAATTGTAAGGGAAGACAGAAGAATCAATTAAGTATTAATATTTAATAATTAATGGAACTGTATATAATAAGACTCTGAAAATAAGAACGAAGAAAAATGTATATTGTTTAAAAATCCAGGGTTAGATTAGATGATAACTTTGTAAAAATGTGACACAGAAAACCACTGAATTATCACTGCCTATTTTTCTAAGCCTTGCACATGAAGTAGTCATATCACAGCTGAAGTTGTGCCCAGAACAGAGGCCTAACATTTGCAAGAAAGGGAGGGACAGATCAGTCACGTCTAGGCTCAGCATTTTAAAGCAAACTACCTGATAACTTATTTTCAATTTAATTTAAAAAGATTCTCTGGGGAGCTGTATGATCTATTGATATTTACTAAATCTTGGGAAAATAAGGAAATTCCAAAGGACTGGAGAACTACAAACATTCACAATATTTGAAATGGACAAAAAGGATGGCTCAGGGAACTAAAGACAATTATTGTGACACTGATCCCAGCTAAAATACTGGAACAGTTAATGTGGGTGTCTATTCACAAAGAATTAGAAATTAAAAATGTACTTGATGCCAGGCAACATATGAGGTATATTTTGTCAAATAAAGCCATCATCTTTTCTTGAAAAAAGGATCATAGGTTTGGTTGATAAAGACAAATGTGTTGACATAATACATTTAGATTTCTCCAAGGCATTTGACTTAGCAACACATGACATTTTGGTTAAAAAGCTTGCATTAAATGGAATTAACAGAACACATATTAGATGGCTTAAGAATTAGTTTGTGACACATCTCAGAAGGTAGTTGCTATGGCGGAGATATCAGCAAGTGAGATTTTTTCCTGCAATGTCCCAGGAAATAAATTTTTGGTCTAATACTGCTTAATATTGTTATCTGTGACTTAGCTCAAACTGTTTTTAGATTTTTATTTTTTTTCCCAGAGCATAAACACCCCCACACATAGCAAACTAAAGCTGACTGGTAGTTGGACTGCTTTTCTCAGTTGTCTTTGTTTGGCCCTGGGAAGGAGTACACAGACTTACAGGTTTAAGACCTCTGACTGGGACAACATTAAATCTTGCCTTGTAACATTTGTAAACAGTACGAGAATTGGTGCAATATTTAATAGTGAAAGCAGACCACTGGCACCATCTAGTCCAGTTTCTTTGGTTAAATAACCAGGAACCACCAGAGAATATTTAATGTTAATGCATCCAGATGCAAGGTACAGCATCTGAGAACCAGAACAGAAATGACACCTTCAGAGACGAGACTGCCTTGGAAAAGATACTGAGGTCCAAATTTAGAGACCATTAGCAGTGCTCTGAAATAGCTGACCTGATATTTGGTTTCATAAAGGGGTTTAGAGAGCAGCAGAAGCAGCAGAAGCAGCAGAAGGAGGCAGGTACTCTTGTTTGCAAGAACTAAATGAATTTCTGAACGGGATGGCTGATACTACAGAGTGGTACAGAAAATATTGCAAAGGGTCTGACTAGTGCATTTTGCTATTGTGCTCAGGATCATACTTAACTATCACATTTTAGAGGATTAACTCTAAGTTAAAACTCTGCTTTCTCATATTCTTTGTGGTTTCTATTGTTAAATCAGCAGACACCTGATTATTATGCTAGCTCCCAGCCACATCTCTTCCAAGGATGATTTGCAAGTGGCAATCCCACTTGGTAAGCTTAACTGCTTTACAGCAAGTCCCAGAGAAAGACTGGGAAAATGGCAACTGCCTCTACAGAGGGAGCAACTGATGTAGAATATGCTTCCTGTCATGAAGAATTAATAAATATCTCACTAAGGTCAAAAAAGATAGCTAAGCCCTACACCAGGATACAGGTTAAGGCAGGAGCCTCCAGCAGAAACCCTGAACCACTGTTCCATTTCTTCCTATCACTCCAGGCTGGACTTGCAAGACCTTGCTGCAGGGTGCTGGCTTTCCAGGTTGCCCTTGATAGCATATAGCACCTCATATGGCCCATCATTAGAGCTTGCTACAGTCTCTCTTTTCCCTTCATGCTTCCTAGACCTATTCTCAGTCACCTGCTGCTCTCCTCCACAACCTGTGCAAGAAAGTGAAAGCTGGCACAGAGCCACAAAGAGCTGGCTCCTTTGTAAAAACATAATCTAATGCACAGCTTGGTGAAACATGGACACCCAGCTGTAACATCTGATGTAGATAGGGTTACCTTCTCCAAACAGCCAGCAATCTCTCTCCTACCCCAAGGAGCATTTCTATCCATCTCAAGCAAAGCATGATAGCCAAAATTATTTGAACTGCTTGCTCATATTAACCATTTTCTTTGATATCTGAGAATCTTTCCCCACCTCTGCCTACCTAAGTAATTTATAGAGAAAATTTATTCAGAAAACAGATATAGCAACCAGTATTTTGCTCATGTCATACAAAAGGCACAGATGCACTTTCCCAGGCTGCTGGGCTGCACACTGATCATTGATTTCACCCACTGTGTGTATTTCTGTTTAGGAAATACATCTAGTGCATTGTAATTCTTTCAAGCTCTTCCTTTCAACAGTGCTTTGTATATTAATGAGGTTAGAGTTAATATATCATTTGCAAATGGCCTGCTGTGAGTCAATAAAGTTTTGATAGGAAATAACAATCCAGCTGGGCTATTATTAGAGAAAAAGTCAGAGGCATTTTCAGGCAGAAGAGGATGACAATGCTGCTGACTCCATTGTCACTGTCCTAGGGGGGAGGCAAGAGGAAAGGTCCCAGCACCCATGTCCCAAAGAACAGAGTTTCTGTAAGGTCCCAAAGAACAGAATTTCTGTAAGATTATCACTAAATAGCTATGTAGTCCTAAAAGTCCACTTGCTTTTGACCTTACTCTTAGGTATTACAAAGGTTTTAAAAAGGTATTTCTTTGGAAAATCAAAACACATTTGATCTTCTGTCTCGCTTTCTTTTTTCTGGACATTTTTCCTCAGAATAGTCCCATTTTAACTAGCAACACGGCCTCCAAAGGTAGGACCCCTCTTCAGTTCACTCAGTGCTGCTGCTGATTGAAAGGTGTAATTCAACATAGGAGGGAGCACCACCTGGGCAGGCTGTAAATAGAACAGGCATCTCCAAATACTTGATGCTATTGAGAAATTCTGAGCTCAACACATTTGGCTTTAATTTCCTGATTATCCTTTCCTCTCATGCCCTAATTATTAATACTGAATTGGAATTAACTGGCTGCCTATTGTGAGTATTAGACCCAAAATATTGGTCTGGAGAAGGTTGCTGGTATTTTCTTCTTGGTGCAAAGGCAACCCAGCTTTAAAGAAAGACACAAAGGGTTGGAACATCACAAGACACTGAGGCCTGCATTACAATTCAACCAGACAGACAGTGGTATCACCCAGTTCTGAAGTTACTCTTGAGAGTTCATCTAGTGAAACTGAAACCATATGTTCTCTTTAACAAGGATGGATTCAAGAACTGAGGAGCTTGAGTCAGAGAGAGTGACATGCATATTAAAAGGCAACGTACTGCTTGAATATTACTGGAATTGAAAATAGCCTCACTCATGTGCCAAATAATGCACAAGAAAATCACGTCTACTGGCAGGTAGTGTAAAGGTACTGATGCTGATCTGAATTCTGAAATCAGACATGCTTCTATAAGCAGTAATTAAGGTTGAACCACTTGTGAGCCTGAGAGTATGTAAAAATAGGCAGGTGTAGACTAACATTTTCCCTATACTCTGGCCAGCACAGCAAAGTAAAGATCTATAAGTTGGAAATGTCAGGCTTCAAGATGACTGTGAGCCCTTAATCTCTTCGTAGGAGAGTGTGCATTAGGATACAGTCTCCAATACACAGTCATTTACTATTTTTTCTCTAGGACCCCTGCCTTATTCAGTATTTGACATAGATGTTGCTTTTTTAACAAGCAACTCTTCAATATTTTACTCTTCCTTTGCCATTCCGTGCATACTCCTAGGCTGTATAACATGTATAACTCTATCCTAGCAAAACCAGGACACGTGAACACTTTCCAGTCCTGCTTGGAAGTTAAAAAACCTTAATTTGCTCATGAGGATTTATATTGTACTCCTCATTACATCATAGTGCTCAGAAACCTTCCTTACAATATCACCTTTTTATAAACCACAAACTGAGGCAAAAATGGTTGAAAGCAAAAACCCTGCCTTTGGAAGCCAAGTTGGTCATGTCTAAATGGTGGGATGGGCATGTTCCACACCAAAGCCTGCCACAAGGTTTCATCCAGACTAGCCAGCCCCCTGGAGATCACAGAAGATCCCTCCAGATTGCTTTCCAGAGACCTCTTGCCTAAGGAGATACATCAAAGTCTTGCCAAAATCTTGTTCTGACAGTGAGCCAGGGCATGTCTGGGGTGCACAGCACCTGGAGTACAGTGTTAACCATTAGGACTTTTTTTTTTTTTTTTTTTTTGAATGACTGGACTTACACATAGCTCCAGATATCCCAGGATGACTCCACCAGCTTGTGTTGGAGCTGTGAGTCCACAGCTCTCCTGCAAAACAGACATCAAGGCCCCAGCCAGGCAGACAGCTGGGAAACCAGGAGCTCACAGTTGATGACAATCTGTGAAAAAAACAGTTTCACAAAGGTATTTGGACAACTAACATGTAGAAAAACACCTAGATTGATTTCCAAGATCTTCTTGGCCATCACTGTAAGCAACCATCTCCTATTTGGGGCACCTAAGTACTCAGAAATCTGGTCCTCAGTGGTTTGGCAGCATTATATATGAATTTTGATGCAGAAGAAAAAATTTGTTCCTTAAGATAATGTTCAACTACTCTTAACAATAACAGAACACATTAAAAAATAGCTCTGAAAGGGTCCTTCATTTTTACCCAGTTCATTCCCTTACCTTCAGCCTCCCCTCCCTCAGGGAAGGATCAGCTATTTCTAAATTATCTCTGGTAGATCTTTTTCTGACCTGTCCTTAACACAGAATGATTGTAAAACTGAACTATACAATCATTATAAAGAACAATGAAGTTAAATAAAAGGTTTAAGAGCAGAAGCGAGAAATATGTTTCAGGACGAATCTTGCAGGCACCTTGACTAAGAAACATTTAATGTTTTCTGTTACAAACTAATGAGTGCATGAAATGTAATCTATACAGTACTTTTTCCTATGAATCTAGTTCAGTAATCCACACTGTTACACTAGGCTTTGAGCCTGATTCCCAGTGGCTTAAAATTATATGACACTTCATCCATTTTAGCCCCTCTATAGATAAGGCTTAGAGATTGCACAGCATTTAAGATATGGACTTCAGAAACAACAAAAATCCTGTGACTGGAAATCACCTTTGTTTAGTTTAAAGTTGCTAGAGCATGAAGTTTATTTTTACAACAGAGACAACAAGCAAAGGGCTTTAAAAGAAAAATCAGAATGGCTGTATGGTAGGGGCTGATTCAAGCTGGGAGGAAAAGAGACAGCTCAGTCCAATGTCCAATGTGGCATGTGATGAGGGTCAAATAATGGGAGATTAGTCAGACTGATGAATAACTTTTTCCCCCATCACCCCATCCAAGGCACCTTCCTCTGGCTGTGCTGCAATATCGTATCACTTTTACTTGCAGTGGTTTGGCTGGCTAAATACAGAGATGCTTGCAGGGTGCATAGCTACAAGGTGGTTGTATGTAACTGGGGATAATAGCCTGCTAGTGCAGAAGCACCAAAAATTGGCTAAATGTTAGGATACACAGATGAGCACTGAAGAGTTCATAGATACAGTAAAGTCATCTGCATCCATATATATGTATGGATACACTTACACACACCTATATATACTGATTCTATCCTACTATCTGCAGCAGATAAATAGTGAATAATATTTCTTCTTGCATTTTCTATCTACAAAGTGCCTTTTCTGTTTCTATAGCAACTTCTGTTGTTTGTAACTTGTAGTTCATGCTAAAAATATCCTGATGTAAAAGGGAGAAAATTCTAAAAAGTTAGAATAATTGGAAAAGATGGCAATTTTAAAATGAAATAAAGTCATAGACTATGCTTAATAAGTAGCCTATTCACCATAAGAAGCACTGAATGTGACATCCATTATGTGACTTGTAAAATAGAAACAGGGCTTTTATTATTATATCTCAGGTTCTTTGTTATAACCTGAGTTACTTCCACTTGAATGACTATGTAGTGTGCTCCATCAGAAATTCAGCCACTTGGTAATGAGTAGAAAAGAGTTCCACCTCTAGATGTACTTGCCTTCCTGCCACGGGACCCCATCATACAGACTTAGGAGCAATAAGTGCAATTAATGGGCTCCATTCTCAACTGCAGTGACTGCAGTGGTTTTCTCACATCACATGAAACCATATTTTGTGAAGAGGAGCTTTAGCAATGGGCAGAAAAATAAACTGTGATGAGTACTATTCTTTTTTTCCTCCTTTAAATGAACAAAAAGTCTTTTATGGGTCATTCTTCAGTTCCAGGTGGTAAAGGTCTGAAATAGTCCCTCCCCTCACCATTAGAACTTTATGAATACAGATGGTTTTTGAAGGGCTATTAGTCTTCCTCTCCATGCTGTGTTGCTGTGGTTTGGGCAAAGTAGAACATTTCATAATATTACGTATGCACAGGGAGGCCCTCATTCAACACAAAAACCATAGCCATGAACTTTTTGGCTGCAGGATTGCACTACAATTAGCAGAGCAGGAAGAATGTCCTTACAGTGGGCTCATGGCCTCCACTGATTTCTCTGCTCTTTTCTCCACACCATGTCCCAACAGTGGCCTACCTTTATGAAACAGAAAGGTCTCAGTGTAGGACATGGATGGAGCGGGTCCATCCCAACCTCTGGTCTGTGCCTAAGGACTTCCCTCTGGCAAGGAAGAGGAGAAAGGAATTGCAAGAAAAATGAGCAAACCAGGAGGTCAAATTTGTTAATAAGCAACTTCCTTCTTGTGTGTAATAGCCAATAAAAACCAATGAATGCAAGAGTGAGACACTGCAACACCACTGCTTTATAATGCACTGAAGGCACTCTTAAAGATGTTAATTAATCTTTTTTCTAGCTAAACTGAATACTTGTGGGGACAGAGACTGCACTATATTTGTTCTGAAGAGAACACATTGTCAGCAGACAATAAATTAAACTGTAATAAATGGAGTCATTCTGCTGCTGTGCAGTTTTGCACAGACATTTCTACTGGGACTGTTGCATATTCGTGTATGCTTCTCCTTGAACTTACTGTGCTATCTACATCTTTCTCCAGGGTGATGATTTTCAATTATTTCCTTGTTGATCTCTGTATTTTGCCAGGGGAGGTGCAGAAGACATCTTTGCTTCCCTCCATTTCTCATTACATTCTGCTTTATCCTCCCCTCTGTTGCTCCCAGCCATCTTTGCCTTTTTAAAAGTTTACTGGCTCTTTCTAAGTTACTCATACCCCATTTCAGCATGAACAGGTGTTTTCTTGCAAGGACACGTACTTATGAGGAGATATGCAATTGTATCAGTATTTATCAAAAGGGCTACAAGATTAAGACTTCTGGCACCCAGGAAACCAGTTTCCCTGCCACTGATTTTCCAAGTAAAGTTAAATCATGCAAGTTAACTGTGGCAAACTACAAACTAGCTGTTCCTCTTGCCTTTCTTTCCTCCTTCCACAGTTTGCAGAACCCTCTGTCTCTGTGTTGCTATTCTTCTTTACACCACCAGTCTTCCAAGAGATACTGGGAGTTAAGTGGCTGCCAAGGTCTCATCAGCTCTAGACAGAAGCAGAGTAGGTATCTCATTGCAAATTTGGTTTTCTGACTCCAAGCTATCCTATTCTTTTTGCATTTTATTTTTTCTCTCTGCAATGCCAGAAACAACTGGTTCATGTGAGTTCAAATTGTCCCAAGACTTATTATCCAACTAAAATCCCAAAGGGTGCAAAAAAAATCAAGGTAAAGCATTTTTCTTCCACCATCTTTTGACCAATCCCCTCTGACAGATGTTCTACAACTGATGCTAGCTTGTTTAGTCACACATATCTTAAATTCTTAACTGAGACACTAGAGCTAGCAGCATTTTGTTTGCTCCTAGACTGTCATTCTCAGCTGATGTAAATGGATACAGCTCTTAGGAAGCGGATGCACCTACTTAAAGCAGTCAATGATCTGCCATATACAAGAATCTATATTCCTTCTCATGCTGTAAGATTACCACAAAATTCTGAAGTTTATTTGAGATGTGCATGCTGATCCTTTGGTAATGCCAAATGTCAGATGCTTCTTACTGCGATATCAGCTCTTGCATGGTGACAAGTATATTCCAAAAATGCATTTATATTAAAGGCACCTCCTGTTTCAAGAAGGTGCTGTGCCACCTTTAAAATGTTGTCATTTTAATCTTTACTAAGAAGGTAAGTATTTAATTCAGAATATGGTTGGCATTAGTAGCAATGCAGCCATTTTTCTGCTCCGGGACATTTTTGCCATGTTATACTGAGCATGTTGAACACAGAGTATTTTCCTAGAGCAGGTAATAATTATTCAGAAAGATTCTTCTGCCACACCAAATTCAGTGCAGCTGCTGAGGACTGAGGCTTTGGTGGAAATATGTGAAGTTTCTTTTCTGTGTTTGCCCATTTATTTTCCAACTTACCTTTGAAAAATGCCATGTGCTCAGCACAGAGAAAGTGTGGTGTCTGATTCCTCTCATCCTCTACCCTCAGGAAAGCAAAGATCCTTAGAACTTTCTCCTTGACAGACAGCAGGAGGAACTCTCCCTGCATCTATGGAGAGACCTAAGGATGTCCCACCTTGATACCTAGCCCAGCCTCTGGAGTAACTAAGGAAGGCTCTGCTCTTAAAGTGAACCCTGTTTTGCAATGAGCCCAGCACAAGCTGGAGCAAGTCTTTGTGAGCTTAAGCAGCATGGGAAGTCAGGTAGTGTTCAGATATGATCCATATTGCTTACAGAACTGCATCAGAGATAATGTTTTAACTGTTGAAAGTGCTCATATTATATGAGTCACAATCACCTGCCCGTATAGTGAGACCCCTGACAGTCTTGCAAGAAAGCACTCTTCACTGACTCCAGAATGGTTCATCCTGGTAGGGAACTTAGAGGCTTTCCAATGGAAGGGCAAATACATCTTCTGGAAATCCTTGCTTGCAAAGGCAAGAGTCACTTTTGTGGCTCCAGGACAAACACAGCTTTCAAGAAAGCCATTAGAGTGCTCTGTGACACCTCTGCCTGTTCCTGACCCGGGTGACATACAGATTTCCACACAGGGAAGCTGCACAAATTCAGGTTATTTGGCCCTGATGGAAAATTTCAGGGTTTTATTAGGGATCATCTGCTAGATGTGTACAAGCCAGAGCTCTATGAAAACCTGCCATTTATTTGGTTGCCTATAGGCTGTTAGGTATTTATGCTTCAGTGCCTCTATGGTGCACTTGCATGTAAAAAGCAGTTGGCTCTATGTAGAACTAGGAGGTTGTAATCGGCCACCTTCTGTGCTACGTCCTTCCTATGAGAAGTTCTACCAGCCTCAGTAAGAAATAAAGAAACCAGACATAATGGGAACCACTCCTCTCTTTTCTTGATTGCCAGTACCATACACATATTCATTAGTGGAGTGTTCGGCAGAGGCAGGTTCAGCTCCTTCCTTTCCCTGTGCTTCAGCAAATCTTTACTCTCTTCAGTCTGTGGCAAAGAAAAGCTTTTTAAGTACTGGTTGTAACCCATCTAACTTTAGCCCTAATCAAATCCACATCTTTAAAGTGTGGGTGTTAGGGCTCACTCGTTTGCTTTATATTTTTAAAAGTGATGTGCATGCTGTGTTCCAGACCACTTCTGGTGCTTTGTACTTAAATGTGTATTTTAATTTGTGTTCCATTATGTTGCCTTTTTCTTTTGGGAATGGTTTTCTGCTGGCCTGTGATCTGCTTCATAGTTCAAGTGGAAAGTTTTTGAAAATAAGAGAGGCCTTAATGCAAGACAAAAAGTGGTTGTAAGTTTAAAAAAATAAAAAGAATCTGTATCTTTCTCCAAAGTGCAGTGATTTATAAGCTTCTGAGGGGATGAGGAACCATGGGTATTTTAGAATGTGGGATGGGTCTTAAAAACTGCCCTTTGGTCTTCTAATACCCTCCTGAACACATATCTGGAGGGTCTGAAGCTGAGACCCAGGTCACATTTACTTGCAGAGGAAAAACATCTGAGGGCAACTTCTGACAGATCATTATGCAAGGAGATGTGATTTCCAGATGCATCTGGCCTCTGGATTGCCTACTCTGAGAACGAATATGCCTGTTTTAAACAGCATGCCCAGGATAACACATCTGTATGTTTCACTTCTATACCCTATGGGGGAGGGCTCTATGGCCAGCAGATCTCTGTGCATGAAACTTGGGAGGTTCTATTTTCTGTCCCTGCTCCTGATCAAGCCCTTTGGCATGGGCAGGGTTTGGAGAGACCGCAAAATAAAAGATGGTCTCTCGCAGTAGTGAGAGCAAAGGCTGTAATTAATTTCTCTCCGCTTTCAGTTGTTGGACTCTAGAATAACCAAAAGTAGGCACTGGATATAGGCTACTCACTACAGACATCTGAAACTTAGGCACCTAAGGAAGAAAGAAAGGCAGGGTTTTGCCTCCGTCAAGAGGAACAAGACTCTGCTCTATCATCAAGACTAACAAACTACGCTCTTGCAGCAAGACCCAGGCATATTTCTGAAGATGCTCTGTGGGGATTTCTGAATGCTTCCTGACTCAGTAGTGTGAACCAGCCCTCATTCCTTTCACAAGCTCCTGTATTCATAAGGAAACAGGAATTACACAACCCAAAAGAGAGCTGATAGGTGCTTTGGGCAAATCTCAAATCTGGATAATTGAGGGAGCAGGACTGTAAGGAGTGCCACAAAGCATATCTACTCTAGAGCCTATAGATGGTCTTAGGCCCTTTCAGCTTCACTAAAAGTTTGAGCACAAAGTAGGAGCCTAAAAAAACCTAGTTTCCACCCTACTTTAGTTTAAAGGAAAATAACACAGAGAGAGGACCACAACTGAGTGTACAGAGGGCACCAAGGCTGAAAAATGGAGGAAGGTCAGTGTGAACACCTAGAGGTGTTGGTGGACCACCGCCAGGTGGACAAGACAGTCCTCTTTGAATCTGAGGCCATGCTAATTCCCCACTACTGAATAGATTTATAAAGCAAATATTCTTAAATCTAGAAATTTGCTTGGTGTTATTTCTAAACAGATCAGTTATTTTCATTGCCATGGATAAGGTCTGTGAGTTAGATTCCTTTTAAAGTCAAAAGACAACAGGGAAAAAAGCTTCAGAAATCATGTCCTCCCAGGAAGAGTGAGAGTGCTGTGTTTTTAAACTGTTGAATACAGGGTGAATACATGGAGAGACCATTTCCATTGTTCCTGAGGCAAGAATCACTGGTGTTTTCCTTTGAGCATGGTCCCTTTGCACAGAGTGTGCACAGCAGCCAAAAGTGTCTCTGCATGACCTCAGTAAGCCTCTGAACAGGCTAAGCAGGATGTGTGAGAAGAAGCAACCACTGGGTGGGTCTTGCCTATAAGAAATTTATAAGGCTAAATTTGGAACTACCTTTAAGCCCACTGTAAGAAACTACTATATCTTGTTTGGCAGGCCTCTCATCATGGAGTAATTATCTCCCTTTTAGGAGCACACTGACATAAAGCACAATCAAATTCTCCTTACAGCCAGCGGCAAAACTCCTGTTGAATTCGGCAGGGGTTGCAGTAGTGGATGCTAGCATCCTCCAGGCCAGGCTGAGAAGGAAGAGGCAGTCTTCTCCAGCTGGAACTGTAGCCTGGTAGAACTGAAAGTGCAGGTTGGTGAGATATTTTCATTATAAAAACCCAACTATTTCCGTATTTTCCTTTTTCTTTTAAGTTGCACAACTTAAATAGCCTTCCTTTCCTTAAAACTTCTCCTCTCAAACAAATCCTTTTGTTATCAAATATGCATGCAAGCGATGGAACACTTAGACTATGATAACTTGGGAACTCATCTCTACCATTAAAACACCGGCATTTCTAACCCTCTGAAAGGTACATTGTTGTGAATTCAGCTTCTTCTCTTTCAACTTTTGCATTTAATTAATCTTTGTCTGAAGGGCATGTTCTTGTTACTCAGAAGCATGCCTCAGTGGTGCTAATGTTCAGCTGAGTGACCTCAAGTTGGTTAACAATTATCACCCTATAGTTTTCTAGCCAATTATCTCTAGAGGTACTAGAAAGGATTATTTATTATCCCCGTCTCACTTGGTTAAAAAAAAAAAAAAAAAAAAAAAAAGTATCCCTGAAAATTAGTTTAGTTTCCTTAGGGAAGATTGTAAATCTACAATGTAACATTAAGAAAAGGCTGTGAATTTTAGACATGTTTTTAATCTGTCTGGATATTCATACAGTCTCTCTAGTGCAATACATAATGGTACAGTTGCAAAGTGTTTGGGGTTGAGTTGGTTTCTTTGCTGTATGAAAGGGAGTGACAGTGGGTACTGAATAAGTTTTGGATTAATTAATTTTATTATAACTAGACATCATGGCAAACTACAGGGGTAAATAAATCAGTTTATTACACTAGTAACTATTCTTCTTTGTATTGCTTCAGCACTTAGAAAACAACCTGAAACTAGGACTTCAGTGTGCTAAGCGCTGGACAAATTGAGATGGAAAGTATAGTCCATGCCCAAGAAAACTTTAAATAGGAGGCAAAAAGATAACTGATTGGTAACCAGGAAATATGAGACAGCAATAATGGAACTTAGATGAACAGGATTAGGATGGCATGAGATGTCAGTGGGAGATATAGGTCAGTAACATAACTGCTGTAGGTGACCAAATGTTTGTGCAAACCACAGTGAACTCACATGGATATTAAATGAAAAATGCACTCTCAAAGACTGAAAAATAAGAAATGCCAGGGAACATTTTTTTCACATGAATAAGAAGTTTCTATGCAATTCTATGAGGGTAGCACAAACTACCACTACATCTGGAAAAGAAAAGTTTAAAAAATGCACTTCTAGCTCCAAGGCTGGGGGGTTGGTGGGTAGCATAGGCAACAGTCCAAAGGAGGACTGGCACAGAGAAAGAGGGAAGGTAGAAAAAGGGAAAGCTCTGTTGAGGTCCTTTGCTTCCCCTGCCCTGGAAGAAGAACCATCTTTAGAAAAAGGAGGCCTAGTTCCTCTAAGGAGGGAACTTCGGGGAATATTGAACATACACTTTCTGTAAGGATGGCAAAAGGCCAAGACAGATTTTTGTTGTGACTGCTCCAGAGTCTTTAAAGCTGAAATGCCTGGCCATGACTGGTAGGCATTTGGTACTTTCATAGTATAAACCTCACTGCAAAAGACCTCAATTTCCCCATGTGCACTATAATATTTGGTCAGTGTATCTCAAGGAATGAAATAGGATTTCTCCCTGCCCCCAAGCAACCTGAGGATGCTAAAGGTTTGTATCTTCTAAACTTTTTTTTTTTTCTGTTCTTACACTTCTCTAGTGGCCTCAATTCCTTGACACTGATGCACTCTACACATTTTCTTTTTATCCAGCTGCACAGCCTTCCTTGCTTAGTTGCAATGAAGGGTCTAAGGCAGAAAGTTAAATGAAGCCTACATGTCTCCCTTGTAGACAAGATGTCCTTAGTTCTAGCACGAGGAGGCAGTTAATGAAGAGGCTAGCTCTGCTGCATGTCAATATGGTCTATGCAAGACAGCCAATTTTCTCTATTATTCTACAAGAATATAATTTCTTTCTGGAGTGTTGTGCATACTTGCTCTCTTATATGAATGGTTTTAATGGATCATTTCTCTAGCAATGGTACACAATATGGCAGGGCACTTGACATTTATATCAAGGATGTAGGGCAAAATTCAGTTGTACTTTATAAATAGCTGTGACTGTGCCATTAGAAACCAAGGGCCAGATAACATAAACTGCCAGAGCATTTTGTCCCATGATGGTTCATAGGGTGTGATTCCTAGTAGCAAAAGTGACATCTGTAACGTTTATAAAATCTGAGAGATGTGTTTTCCTCCATCATAACACTGTGTGCTTTGCTGAGCTGTAAACAACAATCTATGAGTATCAACCACGAAAATATCTTCCCTTCAAAGCTCCAACAAAGAACAAAAGCCAATAGCTTTGGGGCCTAGGTCATTGAATTTTCCCGAGAATTTTTCCAGCTTGCTCTTCATATGTTTAACAGCTCATAAATTGGATTTGGTATGATTGTCCTGGAAACCAGATTCTCTTATATTTAGGTTCTTATCTCACTATCCTTGTCTCCTAGAAGAGCCTAAAGCAACACAATTAATAGTCTATTCCTGAAACCACTGATCTATACATTTGATTATTTTAGAAAGACAACGCTAGAAATGCTTTTGAATTTGTAGTCCTGTCCTTGAAAGAGTGGAAATACAATACTGATATACAGAGGAATTCTGTTTGAAAGAGAGCTTGAATATTCATATGTTGTCTAAAATGCCTTCTCTTACCAACTGTGTAAGAATGATATATTCAATATCTGTGGGAGATGAGCTCTCTGAAGTAAATCTTCACCTAGCATGCTTATAAACCTAGCCACAGTAAAGGCTAATCATGGTGAACAGTGAATAGTGTTGAGGAAACAAACTAGAAATAAACTGCCAGGTAGTAAACTCCTCACATAGTAGAACCCTCTTGAAGAGCCGACGCAAACATCCCCAGACTCCTAATTTATCTGGCTTCTCCTATTTTATTCACTTTCATGCTTCTTATAAATATCTGTCACATATCTGCTTAGCTGCATTAAGCCACTGAAGAAGGAAGACTTTGAAACAGAGAATTTAAAATGTTGAACAGGCCACTGATCACAGGACTATGTAATTAGCCAAAACATGTAATTCTCTTCTATGATATTACATACAAGATAACTCCCCAACCGTATTAGGAAATTGGAATACCAGCAAAAGAAAACAAGGGCTGAATATCTCCATATTCTGACAGGTTTCATTTTCTCTGTGTGTTCTTGTTCAGAACAAGCACCAGGGATTATATCTTGCCAAAAAGGTCACCTATAATGCCACAGCTTTGGACTGAGATGTGAGATGGAAACTCATATTATCTCAAGCAGTGTGTCTTACCAGCCCCACACTCAAATTACTTTGCCATTATTTTTGCTTCTCTAGATGCAGAATTCTAGATGAATGGGGATAGCTCACGGGCTTAATGCAGGAATCTCTTGGTAGAGCTGCTGGTTGGTGTTGCACCAAGTCATTTGCCACTATCCTTAGACACTCCTGCAGTATTAAAACTTCTGCACTGGCCCTGTTTCCCCACATCCATATCACAGAGAACCCAGATGGCCCAGCTGCTCCTCAATTCTAGGGGTCTTTGCAGACATAGAGTGTTAGTGACCCAGGCAGCAAACTATAATTTGGAAAAGGGACATTAATTTCAAAATTTATTATTTCTCTTCAGTTTTCTGAAAGGACATTTTAGGCTTGAGTCAGATGGATGCTCATATCTGCCTCTGTCAGAACAGACTTTAGCAATGCCATTTTTGCATGTGACACAGCATCTTCATTTTCCCCCTGGATCACTAAACAGGACAAGTGAACAGGACCTTCCTGCCTGATGTCTGGTGCTTCTGCTACAGTCCTCAGCCTAGTCCCTTTTTTAACTCAGGCTTTATCTGTTCCTAACAACAACAGAACTCAGGACCAAAGCTAGCTAAGCCATAGGGGTGACTCAGTGACCAAAGAATGTTGTTGAAAGTGGCACCACACAGTCACATACAGTGCCTGTTTTGGCATCACCATCATTTAGCGCTCCCCAGAACTGATTTCTGAGGTTGAGCCCAGGGAGAACTGTCTCCCTGGGGCTGGTGTCACGTGTATTAAATGAAGATGGTAACTTTGAAGGTTTTATCTTCTCTCCATCTCAAAGTAGGGAACAGAGCCCTGCTCAGTCCAGAGGGAGAGGGAAGGAAGGATCACTCCTATTTGATTTCCTTAAAGATTAAATTCTCATGGAGAGAGATTCAATCAAGGTGCTGGAGCTTCAGCTGCAACTTTTAAGTGGAAATTTATATTATGAGCCTCTCATTTATTTGAGAGAGGTTTGGTTTGTGCTTGCATACTCTTAAGAAGGATATTTTTCAAGGGTCTTTTAATGGAAGATAGTGTTGGTTTAGACTCACTCTTGCAGATGATGATGATGCAAGAAAAATAAAAAAAAAGTCCACTGACATTGCATATCAGAATATACCATATACTACAATGATGTTGGATTCCATATACTTACAGAATTAATGGAAAATTATGTTTGACAGGGGTGGTGACCACTGCCACCTTTTCTACCTCAGCCATCTCTCTAGTTGGCCAAAACTGTAACTACATAATGCTGGCACATTAATCAGTTCCATTGAGCAAGGTGTCTTTTGGAACAATGCTATTACTGAATTTATAGTTTGAGTCTAGTAAGATCAGGAATTCTCTCACCCAAGACAGAGATTTTGAAGTGACCAGAGTAGAGTTGGAGGGTATTCAGACACACATTAAAATGTCAAAATAATCTTTCTGACCTTTCGTTTCCAAAATATTTTATGAATCTTAAATAATGAACCCCAACAGCATGTAGTTTACTAAAAAATAGCAATTATTAACTTTACACAAGGAAAGGGAATTCATCCTGGCCACAGAAAAAGCCAATGTCAGAGACTGCAACTAGCAGTACTAGCTTCTAAACCTGAGAGCAGCCCATTAGATTTTGCCTAATTGCCAGTCTAAATTATCCATTAATGACTTCTTCAATTCCCATTTGCTTACTGCAGCAGGATAAAAAACAGAATGTGAGAGGCAAGAAAATGCCTGTTCTGGGACTCTAAAAATCTGAAAAAGAAGTTATTTTCAAAAGCTGTTTTTCTTCTTAGATGTGGTGGTGACAGCTGCCCTCCAAAAAACACAGACAGACACATAGGGAATACTTTGTTATGAGCTGAACCCAACATATATCTTAATAGCTTTGAGTCTGGTCTCCCTTAGTAAAAGAAGAGAAACAGAACAGGACAAGGTAATGAAATAAATTTCCCCAAGATCATCTTCTTGAGGGATGGGGAGGAAAATACTGAAGGGATTTCTACATCCCTCTGCTTAGTTGGTCTTAGAGGAGGCTCTATTAACCTCCAACCTCCAACCTCCAGGCCAAATTAACCTCCTCTAAAGCACCCATTTGGGTGTCCTTGAGGACATGGAGAAACGGTGCTATGGGCCAGAGCCAGAACACTGTTTCAGCCTTCCCTGCCCTGCTGTCAGCTGCAGAAGTCATACAAGGCTGTGACCCCTTGGAAACCAGGAGGCTAGGAATGGGAGCATCTACTTTCCTACAGAGACAAAGGAGTATCCAGTCACAGATCTCTTCACAACACAGAGGATATCAAGGCCTCCTGCTGACTCTCTTAAAGGCTAATTAGACTGGAAACTCTTGGCAAGTCTTCACAGGAACTGTGCTGCAGGGACTGTTCAGTCATTTCAGTGCTTCTAATAAGGGGACTTGACATATAGTACCTGCAGAATTCTTTATGGCATTTCTCTGGATCCCTGTCTTTCCTCTCTGCTTGCATGCCAACATTACTATGGCATGCAGAATTATCATTTTCAGACTTCAACCACACCTGGGAACAGAGAAAGACAGATCTGATTCCATACATCTGCTGTTTTGCAGCTGTGCCATGGGCAAGTTTAGCTTGCTAAGTTAAGGAGCATGGTTTAGTTCCTATGTGCTTGAGGATGGGCCAGCAAATATAATGTGAGTTGAAACAAAATATCTCATTATGCCAGGCAAGAGCTGCTGCAGCAGATTTTTAGGGTGACTGTTTGTATTCATGTGCGGGCTCCCAAAGCATTGCTAAATGACAGCCCGTTTCTTTAAGAACTGCTGCTACAGAACACTACAATACAGTGATACAGGAAATTGCTGCAACTCCCTGCATGTTTGATTTCTTGAACTATCAGCAGAAATGTTCCATCTGTGTCTTCCCATCTGTACTGCATGTTTTGGCCAGACAACATGCCAAAACTTCTCCTTTCCTCTATCTCCCTTCTCCCCTCTAGGCCCTTATCCCTCCTCCCCCTCTAGCTCTCCCCTTTCTTCAGAAATACTGTGGAGAAAAAACTTCCAATGCTGTTTCTGTCTCTTGTTTTACTTCTGATTACCCTGGAGGGAGAGTATAAACCTTGTCAGCTTCCCACTCTGCCCTGCAAGAACTACATGGGTTACAAAATTCAAAGAGTCTGCCTCTGGGTAAAAACTGCGATGGAGGCAGGATAACTCCCAAAGAGAAAGATTATGTTGTCTTTTAGCTGCAGGGATTCCTGGGGAAGAAAGCCAAAGTTACTGTAGGAGGAAATGTGGAGCACAAGGCCAGAGGGAGAGGAGATCGAATGGAGCTGAGTCAGGAAGCCAGAGGAAGCCCTGCAGGGTTGGTCTCCTCCTGCCAGGGGAGAAATGGTGTCAGCACTGCTGCCCTTTGCCTCCCCCAGAACTGCTGGTCTCCCCAGGCAACCCAGCCCCTTGCACCCTCTCAGCAGCAGCAGTCTGAATTTGCCTGGCTGTGCCACAGGCAGAGAAAAACCATGGCTGGTTTGATGCTCCAAAGTCTGCTGCTGGAGGCAGCTGCTTACTTTGTCCATGTGGCTAGCTGTCAAAATGAATTTCCCTAGTTTGAATACTTCCAGATTCCCTTTGGGTTTTATTCTCATACAGTCTTCTGACTACTGCAAGTTAGTAGGTATGTCTGGTAATCCTAAAGTTATCACTTATTTTATCACAAGAGGGCTTGTTTGTATGGATTATTTTGGTTGGACCAGGGCAGAGGAGGAGCTAAGACTGTTTCCTAAAAATTAATATATTTTTTTTTTCAAATACCAGAAACGTGCTGGGTTTGTGTTTTTTCATTTTTACACAACTCAAATCACCTGGCAGAGAGCATTAAAAAAAAAAGTTACTTTGCTTGCAACAGACATCAAAAATATAGTGAACAATCAAAGCAAAGCGATTACAAGCAACCCAGAGGCAGAAAACAATTCAGTAGGGCAGCTCAGATGAACTGTCACAAGCAAGGAGAGCAGACAAAGCACTAAACCTAGCAGCACACACCAGGTAATCCTGAAGGCAGTCTGACCTGTAAGAGCTTTTAAAGTTCCTTCCTCTCCTAGATTGCCATCCAATAAATCTTCTGAGAACATCCTTACATGTGAATGTGAGTAACTGTAATGGAAACTTTCATATGCTTGCAGTTAGGTATGTGCTCAAGTACTTTGCTAGATCCACTATGTAAACATGAGTAAGATTTACTGTTTTACAGAAGTTAGATGCAAACAGTAAAATGAGCAGGAGGCACAAATTCTTTTCCCTGGGATTCCTGGAGCAAGCATGGTATTTAATTGATGGTTATAGTTTCTCATTCCTACTTCCCCCTCTCTCCCTCCCTCTTCTTCTGCCAGCATGAAAAATTCACACTCACACAGACAGAGAATTTCACAGTGTCCTGATGTGACCCCACCACTAGAAGCAATATGGGACATTATTTTTCTGTGAAAAAAAACCCACAAAGCTGTGTGAAAATAACCTCAGTGGGCTCTTCATTAAGAATTAACACAGCTTCCTCTGTGTTAACTGTGTTTAACACTGGTCTGGCACCAGCTTCTCTGACGGTGCACCTCGGTCTGTGTCTGCGCAGGCAGCCTGGCTGCAGGGCACCTGGATCCCAGTTCAGAGGTGGGAGCAGCCGCCACGTCACGGTGCACATTGCTCCTGTGAGAAGGTGCTTGGGTCATTTCTCCACCAGCTGATTGTCCCTGGGGTTATAACTGAGCAGCAGCCTGTGTACCATAAGGTGTCGTTTTCATGCATGAGTAAGTAACGAGTCACTCGTCAGTCTTGTGACACCAGTGCGTAACAGCCTGGTGCTGCTATAAATAAGTTCCCCCCTCCTAGTTGCTCCTTGGCATGTTCACACTCTGGTTAAGATATTGGTGTCCAACAATATTGCTTGGCTCAGCTTAAGATCTGTGGACCCAGCAATTTTTGAGGCTGGCACATCAGAGTGTTTATCATCCTAAATCAGGAAAAAATTATAAATTATGATGTTTGCTTAGGGCTTGGCTCTGCATGTCCTTAGTTCGCTAAGTGTTTCACACATTTTTCTCTTGAAGATGCCTGGCACATGTTCCTACAATGTTTTGCAGCTGCCTTTTCACCACAAGAACCACCCCCTTGCATGAAACGCTCACTGGGCTTTTAAGGTAGTGCCCTTTGCTTCTAATAGTTATTGATTCCCTGAATGCCAGGGAAGAGGAGTTCAATTAGCTGGTCAAAGCACTGTAGTTCAGGGCTTGTCAGAATTTCCAGTATATAAGCTTCTGTTTTCAAGGTTTGTATAACGTAACCATAAAAATTCAGTCTGCATTACAATTGGCATTCAAGGTTCTTTTACAGATAATTAGTTCATAACACACACTAGCTATTTTTATTATTTTAGAACCACCACTTACTGCAAACATATAGTGAGTTTCCAACAAAAATTTCTGAAAGACGGGCATTTCCACTCAAGGCAGTGCTAGGCAGCCATAATCAGAATACATTATTTTTCTGATTGAATGAATAAATGCTCAGAAAGACTTCTGCAGACACTGTGGATGGCCACTCCAGAGCACAAAATTTCCCCATGGCACAGAATGGAAATAATCTACTAGCCCCTGAAATCAATGCCCCTTTAATGGAGATCATGTCCTATCCCAATGTTTTTGATGAAGCTACTTACAGTGTCTTTTCTCCAGAAATATTTACTTTTGCAGGTTTCCTCTTCATTCTCCAACAACAATTGGGCACTAGTGCTTGAGCAAACTCTTTAGGCAGTGCTTGCCCACATACCTTACCTCAGCTTTAAAAATGAGGACATCTCCCCATCCAAGGAAAGGATTCCCATCCACACAACTTCAGACTGTGACTGCACTGCAGCCTATGCTGATCTCACTGCTGGCTCTGCAGTGCCCCTGTCACCTGCACCCCCAGCTGTGTATTTCTGCCCCCTTTGCACCCGCTCCAGCATCCAGAGGAGGGCCACAAAATTGGTGAAGGGCTTAGAGGGGAAGACATATGAGGAGAGGCTGAAGTAATTTGGATTATTCAGCCTGGAGGAGACTGAGAGGAAATCTCATTGCGCTCTATAACTTCCTCACGAGGGGAAGAGGAAGGGCAGGCGCTGATCTCTTCTCTCTGGTGACCAATGACAGGACCAGGGGAAACAGTGGGAAGATGTGCCAGGGGAGGTTGAGGTTGAACATTAGGAGAAGGTTCTTCATCCAGAGGGTGGTGGAGCACTGGAACAGGCTCCCCAGAGAGGTAGTCATGGCACCAAGCCTGACAATATTCAAGAAGCATTTGGACAACGCCCTCAGACACACGCTGTGTCTTGCTAGGGCAAGAGTTGAACTCGATGATCCTTGTGGGTCCCTTCCAATTCACAACATTCTATGATACTATGATCACTTTGCAGACAGGTCTAGAGAAGGGTCAGGCCCGTGGCCACTGACAGCTGCACTGGATAATGCAGTGATCTCTTCCATGCCAATAATACATGCAGTCCAAAAAGCCAGCTCATGCAGCATACTCGCACATTTGCAAGGCAGCTTGGATGCCAGCAGTGTCTTTCCAGCAAAAGCAAGGACTTCCTAGATAGAAGTTCTTTCTGAATTAGGGCTCAGCAGTAACCATGAGATGTTGGTGCTGAGGGGGACAATATCTTGCTTGGAACACTCTAGGGTCTGTGATCCAAAAACCTTTTGCTCTCAGCAAAGCAAGATGCTGCCAACCAGCTGACTGGCGGTATCTCAGCTCTGTGAGAGCCAGACAGCCCCAGCTTTTCTTGGTCCTGCTGAGCCAGCAACGCAGCAGAGCCACTGTTTCTTATCATGTTAGGATAATGATCTTGTAGGAGATGCTGCTGGCTTTCCCCTGCTGCTTGCGGTCCCAGGTCAGAGCAGCCAGGATCTCTCATGTCTTGTGGTGGGCTCTCGTCCACATGACAAGCAGCTGCTCTTGGCTCCCAGGTCCTGTGGAGCTCAGTGGCAGCCTGATGAGTCTGAAACTATAATCCCAGCTTTTTATTTTCCTTCTTTTCTGGGTTTAATGATGCAATGTTTGAAAATGAGGAGTTCCTACTATCCTGTAGAAATTACCCAATTCTCTTAACTAGAGTTTTTTTGCTCCTCTAGCTCTAAACCTTCCTCATCTTATCCCCCCTTGTCATTCCTATATTGGAGCAATACTTCCACCCTTTTTCCTCTCCTTAAGGGGCATTGCCTCACTCTGTTCCTCCTCCTGCTCTCTGATAAACAACTGAAACACGCTCAACACAAACCATCAAGCTGCCTAGCATGGAAGGAACAAGTTCAACGTTCTAAACAGTTCAACCTGAGACCACTTCCCATCGCCCAGTCTGCTCTGCCTGAGGGCATGTCCTCACCACATCCCAGCAGCAAGCCAGGCTGAGATGTGGGTATGAGGTGTGCACACCATTCCTTTTTCCATGCTATGCCCTGTTTGGTTTCCACTGGAGTGAAACCTACTGAATAGGCAGGGTGAATTGCAGCTTGTTGTCTGAGCTGGGCAGCTTTGGGACAGGATGGGATCAACCTCAGAGCATGTGCCCTTCAGGACAGATGCAATCTGAGTATCTGTTTTTAAGATTTTATTATTATTATTATTATTATTTTTCCCTTTCTATGATCTAATATTGCTTTTCTAGCTGCAGTATGTCTTTTCCTGTGAGTATTGTTGAAATATACCAGCTACTAAAATAGCACGCATGTTTATAATATACTTGGTATAAGAACAGCATATTAAAATGTATTTACATCTCAAAAATTTTAACCTGGAGCAGTCTTGATATTATCTAAATAATTTGTTTAAGAGAACATAAAATAATTTTCTCCTCTTCCAGGGGAGACATAATATTTACAAAATCTTATCTTCACAAAGAGCATTTGTATTTTAAGGTTGCAAATTAGAATTTGCACACTAAGGAGAGTCAAGCTAAAAAGGAATTTGGAATATGTGAACAGCAAAGGAAGAAAATAAATTGCTGAAATGTATCACCATTACTACATTAATATATGGCAATCTTATGACAGGTAAATGTATAAGGACTTATTTGCCAACGCAGAACACTCTCTATGGAACATTGATTTAAATATAGCTGTGCCTTCCTCTCTTCAGTGGGTCATAATGTAGTAGTAGTATGTCCTTTGATGTCCTCTACTTTCACAGTTTATACAGGGACCCAGCTAGAAAGATGAAAGAAAATGGGTGGGAAGTGTAGCAGCAGACTGCAGCCATTGCCCTGATATATGCAGTGGTATAGGACCAGTGCATTTCTGGAACTGGTAAGAATTGTCATTAACTTCGTGCTAGGAATGTGCATCCCTGTAGTCACTCAGGTATGGATTAAGGTGACGTGCATTGCAGCAGCACAAACTGTGGTGGTATCGTTAAGGCTCAGATACCATTTCTACGCCATGAATCGTAACATCTCTTTTTCTTTTCTTGTCTCTGTATCTGTATAGATAATGACAGCTATGTATTCAGATGGTCACAATATGAGCAACAGTAATGGCTATAAAGGAGCTATGCTGTGTCAATTAAACAATACACATTTTAAAAAGTGCTTAAGTCTGAAGCCACATAATAGCTTGCAATCACTCAGAAGAGCTTTTAATAGCATATTACTTAAATCAATCCATGTCAGCTCTCCTCAGCCCACTGTGGGGTGAAGGTCTTTTTTGCAGTCTTCCTGGCTGGATGTGCACCATACTTGGTTACTGCAGGTTGGCAAGAACACAATGACTTTCTTCTGAAGGACTTCCCCAAGTGCTCTTTCCCAATTGAAATGTAGGTTCGTCCCCTCTTAACATACTGTGACCTTCACTGGTATTTATTACTTTAAACATCTTTTTAAAAGGTGGGCAGGTAAATATAAAGGGGTTTTTAGTGCTGCCACAGCTGCAATATATTTTCTGCAGGTTGGATAACTTATTTATCAGAAGCTGTGTCCTTGTAAGTAACCTGCCACTGGGCCATCCTTTCTGCTTGCCCCAGCCCTGCAGGGAGAGGTCACAACCTCTATCTTAACTGCTTGTCTTTGCCTCCACATGGCCAGCCAGATGGGCTGCACTGCTCCTGTCCAAGCTCTCTGAGCCAGCACGGGTTGCTGAAAGTCACTTTTGTCTAGGATGACACCTAAGAATTTGTCTGAGCCTATGCCCACGAGTGCAACAGGAAACATTCGTGCAGCTGCTGGGGCTGGGGCCAGATCCAAGATGGCAGCGCTGCAGGCCAAGACCTGGTGGTGGGAAAGAGACGGTGCAGTGAATAAGATCTTCAGGAGGCCTCATTGACCTCACCCTGGGAGTCATCGCTGTCCCTGCCAGTGGCACCCTCATGCTGGCCTTGGGTCCTGCCAACACCTTGCTCACTGGATTTCATAACGAATGGGTAGAACAGGCCAGTAAAACCACTGGTGTTCCCCCACAGCTGTGGAAGGGAGCCATGCTGCACGGCAGCTGTGCACCCACCCTCACTCCTCTGCCCCAGCACCCTCTGGCTGGTACCCCACAGACACGCTCTCCAGGGCAGCAGCTGCTCCAGCTGATTAATGAAGTAGCCACGGAGGCTCTGGAGGATTTTTTGTTCCTTTTTCTACTACATTTTGTTGAGATGATAATAGTGAGGTGTCAGACTTTCCTGAATGCTTGTAAAGAGCTTCTTTCTAGATCTTCTGTCTAGTCAGCTTGTCACTCCAGGACGTTATGTTACAGAGAAGGTGAGAAGAGGCAGCAGCAACTGTCACATGAAGTGGATGCTGTTTTATGGGGTCAGTGGTTTCTAGCACCTGCAAAACAATCTAGAGTGACTGAATTTGGGCTCCTCCTCTGGCTTGCTGTCCTCAGGCAGGGCGAAGGCAGCAGCTCTGTTAGTGTTTTTGTGGTGCCAGGCTACCTGCTCTCCTTATGCCTCCTAGAAGCACATCTCTCTCTGACTGCAAATATTCACCAACCCATAGCAGGGGGAGAACTCTGTTTTGTAGCATAAGGAGGCAAGCCAAGCTTAACTTGTCTTTCATGGATTACCATTCTGTGATGTTTCTTCTCTCCATGTTGGGCAGTATGTGCTACACAGTTAACTTTGGAGAAACTCCAGCGGAGGTTTGGCATTGACATGGCTCAGGCTGAGCCCAAGCTTACCCACAAAATACTGGAAAGGGGCTCATGGTAAAGGGTGTTTCCAATCACTGTTCATGAACACCATAAAAAGGCACCACTGACTATTTTAGTTGAGTGCTTGTGTTGCAGTGCATTGCAGTGTTGCATCTAGCCACGATGCTGCTCCCAGAACACTGCGGGCTGGAAAGTATGTAGGCATCTGGAAGTGCAGCCAGCATGAGTTGCTCAGTATCTGCAGCATTCTGTATAATTGCATCAGTGTGAAGAGCAACTGCTAGAGCCATAAAAATGCACATTTAATTGGGTCACAAATGGATAGCACAGGTTTTGGACTTTCTGGATTTGAAAGTTCACTGCAGACACAGGTCTGGTTCTCACTGTGCCAGGACACATGCTCCCAGCCTTGCGTGTCTCCAGCACTGGGATTTCTACAACATTGTGCCTGATTTAGGGAATTATAGAGAATAGGAGTGCGTGCCAGATGAAGGAGAGTCTATTGACTACTTCCTCCACTCCTTTCATCTAACTCGATGGGAACATTTTCTTAACCCTCCCTCATCCTACCGTGTTTTTAATTTTTATTTTCTGCCTCTCCAGCTTGTTTCTATGATTTTTTTTTTTTCCATTTCAGCTGTTTACTACCTTCCACCTTCCCTTTCAAAAGATTTCCCAGCATTCTTTAAATTTGCTGCTGTGAAATTTCATCTGGAAAATCCCACCCTCCATTTTGTTTCCCCAGAGTTACATTTATATGCTAAATGGGTTCAGTTCTTCTACTGAAATGAGAGTTCAGGCACGGAGGGATGTGAAATGCATCTAGCATGTGTCTCAGCTCCATGCTTTCTCCCAAAGTGCAAATGTAGAAAGTGAAGTAGTCATCACAGGAGTGTGACATGGTGAGGGAAAGATACCACTGTGTGGCACGTCCTCACCTTCCTGGTCCATGTCACAGCTGGAGGAAGACAGCTCACCCAGCTGATGTATATGAGCCTCCTCCTATCATCCCAACCAAGGACTGACGCTGAGAGAACCAGGATTTTCCTTCAGGTGGCCCAGTTAGATGCCACCTAGATACAGTAGCATGGCAACAGACTGCTTGGTAGCTGTGCTAGAAATGAAGCACTAACCACTTCTCTATGCTGTCTCCAAGGAGAAGTTCAATATAAGTCAGTCCCTTAACATCAGTTTGACATCAGCCTATATCTTTGCCACATTAATTCAATTTATTACCCATTTTGATCCACACTTTGCATTCTATTTGGAATGCCAGGGGACCTGTTCATCCCTAATGACTGAGGAAGCATTTGTGTTTTATAAGCTATTTGGGACACACCATAAGGAACTAAAAGTGTCTAGTTTATTTTCATTGTTAAATTTACCATGTACCCAACTCTGATGCAGTTGAAATTGATAGCAAACTTGCCAGGGACCAGTGCAACTGGAATGCCTTCTGAAATTTAAGGAGCCCCATCAAAGATGCATCTAACATGTTCTCCCCTCAAAAAAGGCCTACTGGTCTCTTCATAAATAATGCATGGAAAATGTTATCAGGGATGGGGAGGAAATTACAAAACGTTAGTTTGTTGTTCTGTCTTTTATCTCTAGCTAAACTTTGATCTCTAGAAAGTGTTTCTGCTGTCATCTGTAAGAGTTTCCTTAGTCTTTACTCAGTAACATATTAAAATTCAGCTGACTAATTTCACTGTTTTTCTTTGATCTTTCTCCTTCAGTGTGAATTACTCTAGCTGCAGAGTTCATATTTGCCTGAACAAAATTAATCTTCCTTCCTCTGTACATTCAGACATTTGGGAGCTTCCCTGCATTTTCGCCTACCTATCCTTGCTTATTCAAATATATTGCTCCTTGTCTTTGCCTATGTCTTCTTTCCAGGTGGTCTTTCACCATCTCAAGTATTCAGATTGCTGCAAGTGATGGGTCTCCAGAGCACTCCTCCACCCCTCACCCCCCCTGCCCCTATGGCTTACAAAGCCATACAAGACAGTTTCCCCACTGGGGTAGGTATCAGTAACCCATTAGTGCTACTGAAGTCCATAGTCCTTTTAAAAATAATTTATTAATTTGGAAGTTTTTGTGTTGTGGAATTGGGAGTGTGGTGTAGGGGAGCAGTAGTGTCTGGTAGGGTGCAATGGAAAGACAAGTTTAGTAACAAATCAAGAAAAAGTATATCAAGTTGTTGGCTTCTTGCACACTTCTGCTTTGAGTCTATATTGTCGTGATGCTATGCAGGTGCCTGGACCATGCACTTTGCCCAGCCCCAGCCTAGGAAAAATGGACAAGCTGTGGCAGGAGATGCACCAGAGGCACTTTGCCTCAGAAGTGCAGCACGACACATGCATGCTGGGCTTTGGAAGCAGCAGCATCCCTCCCAGAATACTCCCTCATTCACATGGCACATAGATGATTAGAGACAGACGCGCTCCCTAAGTCTCCCACCCACTCACTGCTCATTTGCTCCTGAAGGGAGCAAAGGAAACATATTTTCCTTGTCCCCATATAAATAGACCCCATTGCTGTCAAACCCCTAACCTATGAGCACCATGCACATATGCTTATGTACACACACTCATACTGCACATGCTTCTTTCTGCACAAGATCCGTGTTAACTCTCTGCAGAACAAAAAGCATTTAGAGAAATCCTGAGAAGAAACAAGCATTGGCTAGAATGCTGTTTACTTTTTGCTCACAATTTCACAGTTGTGAAATCGAACTATGTATTATGGTCCACACTTCTTTTCATATAGGGGTGCACTGTCCTCAGGACAGGAAGATATTCTTTTGCAGGCCAGTGCAGAACTTGCAGCATATTGGAGGATCTAGATGGATCCTTACCATGTGGTAGTTCACATGTCATATCTGCCAGATGATACTTGACACTTAGCTAGAATTGTCTATTAGAGTTGGAGATAATACTTTTTAGACAAACAGTTGTTCATATTGTATTCTAGCAATGTGCTCCTCATGATTTGACATAGATGAGTGTAAATTAAAAGAGGAAAAAACCTGAGGGTCTCTGTGCTAGTAGGGTGATGGGCTGGAGAAGAAGAAATTGCAGACTTTCCTTTCTGAACAAACCTCAGTGTCTTGGGACAAACCCACTAAGTGGCATTCTGTCTCCCATATTATTTTCATTCAGCTCCAATTTTTGTGCATTATCATCAAGCTCTTGGTAACAGATGGAGCTTGAACTGCAGAGTAGTTACCTAGTTAACCCAACTAATTTTTTGAGACACACATATCCAAGGTGTTTGGGCAGCTGAGAATAAACTCTCTCCTCTAATAGTGTCCCACCTAGCTTTCTGCTAGAGAACAGCCACTCAGGGTGCAAAGTGAATTGTTTGTTATTCATTTAATATGCCAGTTCATCAACTCTAGCTAGCTATGACCTAGGCAGCTGCTCATGATACATAATAGTCAGGGCTGCCTGATGCTGATCCTGAAAGGTATTAGTAATGCTGTGCCCTGCAACACTGTGTGTTAGCTTCACATAGCATGAGAGTTTTTGTGTGTTGATGGTTTAGCTCTACAAATCTTCACATTATGACCTGCTTTGTTCCTCTTCCTCTCCTTTTCCAGCCCAGGACATCTCTGACCATACTTGATTCCAGTCTGCGTGAGAAGGGTGTTCCCTTTCATGATGATGTCTCAGACAAGACACGTCTCAGACAGATGCTGTGTGAGAGAGCACAACAGTTCTCACCCACAGGGTTATTCTGAGCTCAGCAAATCAATGCTATCTCTGCTGAGAAGCAGGAAGAAAGTCTCCACCGGGAGAGGAGGGATGAAGCACTGACTAACTTGTCAAATCACATCATCTCATGAATGCATCATGCAAGGCAGCCCCTCTGAAAAAGCAGTTTAACTCTCTGCTTTGCCATCATGCTGATGATGAGATGGTGATTTACCATATCAGTACCTGTGTTTTTTTCCCTATCCAAGCTATGGGTCCTTTAGGCTAGATGTAGCCAACCGTTGGCTGGTGTCATTTCATGATTTACCAGATACTTGACAGCCATTTAACTTTGTTACTTTGTGCTATGTCTTTTCTCTTGATACACTTTATAATGAAAATGCAGCTCTATTGTTTTTCCCATTAGCAGGCAGACACCACAATCCAGGACACAGACTGCCGTAGACAAATGTGGGGAGAAATGCTAGTTCTTTTTGCCTTAACTCACTGCCTGCACGGTGGGAACCACAAGTAGAAAACCTCAACCCTCTCTGCCTCAAATGTACCTTCTCATTTCTATGTATCTCCTCTTGGTTCTGACTTGTGCCCCCCTCTTCCGTCTTTGCTTCTAGAGATTATGAGCACTCTGAAAATTAGTACTTTTCCATGGATCTACAGGTATTGACAGTTGTTATGTTTTTTTTTTTTTTCCCATTGAATGCAAAGGATGTGTGCATCCAAAATCTTGCATTTATACTAAAGCTTCTCATTCACTTTCACAACACTGTCCAGGTAAATCCACTGAGGACAACCAGAAACATGGAAGCTTGTTGTCCTCGAGCTTTCTGAGTTGTTCCCAGGGCATGGAAATCATGTTCACTGGTATTTATAGGATATCATTAATATCTAGGAGTTAAATACAAAAATAACCCAAAGAGAAATAAAAGGGAGGAAATTGCTTTATGCAGATACAGTCAGAAAGTCTTTAGAGCTAATGACTTGAGCTGTCTGGGAATGCTCCAACAGCTGTGGAGGCTGCCTGCCTACTTCTCAGTGGGAACAACATTGATTCATTGGGCATAGTAAAGCCCTATGCCTGACAAGCAGGTAAAAAATTGTTGCTAGCGCTATAAAATAACTTCTGGGTAGACATGCTGAGTATGCAATAAACTACATGACGTGGCACAGTTTAACATACTTTAAAAAAGGAGTGTGGGCTCAAGGGCTGTGCAGCGTATCATTCTAGACATAACCATGACACATTATAAGAAGGATGTGATTTAATATCTTTTTCCCCTATCTGGCAGCACACGTTTGGCTCCACAATTCACACACACCTGAGGCAGATGGAGGAAACCCACCCGCCATAATCTGCTATGCTGCAGGAGTGGGGAAAAGATAAAATCTGCAATGGGGGTGCAAGGGCATGAGCTGGGGTGTGGGGTACCCCTGAACTGCTGCTCAGGCTTGCAGGGCCTGGGGACGTGCTGATCCAGGGCCCGGGAAGCTGGCTGTTTAGCAGAGAGACTCATGCCTCCAGTCCTGGATTTACCTGCGACTGCTAGTGGTGAATGGCACAAGCTGTAAATCCTGCCCTGTGGCATCAGAGAGACTCCCTCCACCAGTCAGGCCATCTGGAGTGATTCACTAACTGATGCTCCTCTCATGTAGCCATCAAAGGCGTCATAAATCCAGAGGCAGGGGAATTGATGAGGGCCTTCCTCCCGTCTCTCTTCCCTCCAAACCTCACCTGACTGACACTTCGTTAGGATGCTGATAGCCCATACACTGCCTCTTTTACTTTAATGTATCTCAAGGGCTTGGGAGGCAGGTCCAGGTTGACTGTTGTGTTTTCAAACATCATTGTGCTGAGTTGGCCATCTCTGGCTTGGCAGCACAGAGTTGCTTTCAAACTCACAAAAATAGGAAAAGTCAGTCACAAATCAATTTGCAGTGGAAAGCAGTGTCTTTATCTGAAGCGGCTGCATGGATGGCTTACCCATGGGCTGAGGAGACCTGCTGTCCTGAGGAGTCGATGGGTTTCACAGTGCCAGTAAAATGGCAACCTTTTCCCTCTTTCAAGGCAAAAGATTGCTTTAGGTGAAGTATGTACATAAAGCCTGGGAACAGAACATGCCTGCAGCCCTCTGCATGCTTGGCAGCCCCAAGGGCCTGTGTCAATCAACAGAAATTAAAGCAGCCTTCAACTCTGCATTGAGCCAGAACAGCTATGAGCATAGGACTGGGCAAGGGAGAGTGGAAAGGCAGCAGGACACTCATCCCTTACTCATTACATGCTCAGTGCCAAGCACTGCTGTGTTGAAACCACAGCTGGGAAGCTATCTTGTTTCCTTCATTTCTGTCATGCTGCTAGTCAATTCAGGACCAATGTTACTCACTTCAGAGAAGAGTAATGGGATGTAACAATGCAAAACAAAGTTATATTTGTCAGTGCTTTAGGCATTTAAAAAACAATGTTCCAGGTTACAGACAACCCTTTCAAAGTCCTTAAAATGTTCCATTATCAAAATACCATCACATCACTTTTTAAAAAACATAACAAAAGAGTTTCAATGCAGGAGCAGAAAAAAAACCCACAGTAAGCTTCTGATATGTCGAGCATAAAGCAGAAAGGTTTATTTTTAATTGTCAGTAGTGTTAATGTGAAGGGAAACAGCAACTTCATTGCATCAATTCTTTGCTCTTGTATGTGTGAAGAGCATAGCCCATGCAAGGGAACAGGCACAGGTGTATCATTTGCAAGATTGCAAGATTTGCATCATTCATACAAAACATTTTAGAAATCTGTAGACCTTAGCATGTCAGCATAATTAACCTACTCTTTAACAAAAGTGAGAGCCCAAGGAGGAAATATAAACCTGCAGCTTCCCTCAGCCAGATTAAACAAATGACATGGATTAGGGAATCTTACCTCTGCTTCATGCTCCAAGACAGCTTCCTCCTGTAACTGTCGCCAAGGCAGCCAGCCTCTCCATGCTAATCCATCTGTGCCAGAAGTACATTGCCTATTCTCTTAATAATGCAACTGGAAACCACTCTATGAGGTAGGAAAGACAATAATACAGCACAAGACCTCTCAGAGGAAGAAGTTGTACCTCAAGTAGCACTCACTGTAATTTGCCCTCTATTGATGTTTGCTTTGGCATAATACTTTCCCAGGAGTGTGTGGTGTCCTTACATTAGTTACTTACACAAATATTGTCATAATGTCATAATGTGTGGATGAATAAGGAGCACTGAGCACCCCAATGTCACCAACACTCACAGGTGAAGGAAAGAGAGAAAGGGTTTTTGCTGCAGAATTTTGGAGTTTAATTTCTTCCCAATGAAAGCGAAAGTACAACAGTATTTGGGCTGTGGCCATGTAAAATCATTCATAAATCAGTAGACAGTGACATTTCCAGGGAGTAATTTACTTCATCTATAATCTGAATAACCATTTGGGCATACTTTTTCTTTCCACTGGTTTTAAGGGAATTTTAAGCCTTATGTACATGCCTATAGTTAGGTGGGTTGAACCTAGATTCTGGGTTCTGCTCCATAAGGAGCTCCATATGATCAGACTCTTTATCAGATCAGAACTTCAGAGCAGATCTTCACTTCAGAACAGATCAACACAAATACAAATCTCCATATTGGTGTTTTAGAGCCTTGCTGAGGCAAGCTTCTCCTCAAAAATCTTTTGATATACTTCCTTGTCTCTTGTAAGAAGCAGTGACAGTTTTGGTCAGTCCTTGTCCTGCTTTAGCAGACCCAGCAGCTGTAGCATCACATGATGTGGTGTAAAGGATAGGATGAGACTGATCAGGTGAGTTTTAAAATAACTCTTCTGGGACTTCTGATATCTTCACGAACACCAGCAAAGTCTTATTTGACTTCTAATACTGAAAATAGCATTGATCTTGTAATTATAGTGGAAGGAAAGACCCATCTCTGCTGCTCTGTAGCTCACCCTGTTGTTCCTGTGGAGCACCACTAACTGTTTGTGGGCCAGATAGTTCCCACACTGCTTCAGAAGAGGGAACCAAACTCATGAGCAAGTTCTGCCTCTTTCTTTTTCACTGTTTTCCAGCCCATTTGGCGTGCTGCGCAGCACCAGAAAAGGTTCCACTACATCACTTGCCTCCTTTAGGAAGAAAACTACTCAGCTATTATTGAGTTTCAGGCATCTTAGGCTATGTCTTATCAACCTACAAGGTATGGGGGAGAGAATCAGGCAACAGAGGGATCTTTGAGAATTCACTGAAGTACAAATGCTGGGCTACTCTCCATGAGTGTATTTCGTTCCTTGGCAATATATTCAGATGTTGAATGTGGAAGGTACAGTGACTTTAACTATCTAAAGCTTACAGATGCATAACAAATTGATAAGAAGGTTGAAAGATGTTTAATGTGAGATATGTAAGCAAGGGCATCCACATGTAAGACAAAGGCAACATCCTCAGCAATTCTTCCATGTAAAAAAAAAAATAAAAATCATTCCATAAACAGCAAATACAATTGAGCTTGCTTTCAGGTACATAATCATATTGCATTTACCACTGTGCTCCTCATAATTTTGATATTATTTCTTACTACAGTACCCTCACAGCACACTAAGTCACATTTTTCACCTAACTTTGCCAAGGGCCAGAGGCAGCCGGCCTTGGCATGCACAGTCATAGTACTGGATCCATCAGCAAATGCTGCCTGGCTGATGGGCTGCCACTCTCACTGTTGGGCAGACCCCACTGCCAGATAATCACTGAAACCTCCCAGTCTCTTTCCCAGGCAGTGTTTTTACAGGAAACCAGACCTGGATCCAAAACAGATATCACAAAGCTAAGGACAGAGGATGGATAAGAGCAAGACTGTTAATTTTGCCCACTGTTTGTCAATTTTAATTTTGTCTGGATGAAGGAATTAACTTTTCATGGTTCTGGTTTGCCTTTTTCCTCTTTTTCTGAGAAGCAGAAGGTTGCTTTGTGAAAGGTAGTATGACATTCTACTCCCTTGAAGGGGCTTTTGTATCTTTACTCTATTAGAAAAATATTTAGGAACTCTTCCTCCATGTACTTCATGTAGCGGTATGAGTTTTACCAGGATGGACAAACAAGTTGCTTTGCAAAAGTTCTAACTTACAGATAAAGGGACAGGTCCTCAGCTGTTATAGACTGTGTGTGCCAAATTGACTTCAAGAGGCAACACAAATTCAGATCTGTGGAGAATCGGACTCAAAAATGTCAACGCAAATCACCACAGTCAAAAGTTAATGCCTTTCTCAGCAGTATGTCTTGGGTACTAATCCCATATCAGAGAGGCAGTCAAGTGCTATCCTGATAATACTGTGTAGGCAGTCCTGAGTATAAGTTCATTGTTTCACACTTAATCAGGGCTTTAAACAACTTAATTCTTCATCAATCTGTTTAAATTTTTTGTGAAGTATGGTCTATAACCAGAGCACCTTGACTGTGATCCCACCAGCTATTAGAGGTCAAGCAGGTGGAAGTGCAAGGGGAGTAAAGGGATACTGGAGTGAAGGAAGAGGCTAAACATAGTAGAAAGGGTGTTGTCAGTTTACTATGTGGCCTGACAGCTTTGGACTCTACGACTTAGTAAACCAACTCTATTCTTGAGGAAAAGATAGTTTCATGGGGAAAAAACCCAAAACATCCCCCCAAAAAACCCCAAAAAAACAAACCCCGAAACCAAACAAAAACCCCACAAACAAACAAAAAACCAAACTCAACTTTAAGGACATTCCTCAGTCCCTAAAGATACCTAGACTCGGTTTCTCAGTTTTCAAAAGCATGTTTCCTGGAATTGTGACTTACCCCTGAGGATTTAATACTGATGGAAGTTTCAGAACTGTGCAGAAAGCAAGTTTTTCTGTCTCTGCTGCACCATGAGCCATGCCTTTCTAGAGAATGTGTGTCATCTTGTCCCACAAAGGTGTCTGCAATTGATTTGCAAGTGATCACTTAGCAGAATGGAGCCCTGATCTTGAAAAGGATCTGGGAGTCCTGGTGGACAGCAGGATGACCATGAACCAGCACTGTGCCCTTGTGGCCAGGAAAACCAATGGCATCCTGGGGTGCATTAGAAGGGGTGTCGTTAGTAGGTCGAGAGAGGTTCTCCTTCCCCTCTGCTCTGCCCTGGTGAGGCCGCATCTGGAATATTGTGTCCAGTTCTGGGCCCCACAGTTCAGGAAGGACAGGGAACTGCTTGAGAGAGTCCAGCACAGAGCCACCAAGATGAT
>NW_010289061.1:0-6520 GCF_000700745.2 Antrostomus carolinensis | reverse complement strand
AGCTGGAACACAGGAGGTTCTGCTTAAACTTGAGAAAAAATTTTTCACAGTGAGGGTGACGGAGCACTGGAACAGGCTGCCCAGGGAGGTTGTGGAGTCTCCTTCTCTGGAGACATTCAAAACCCACCTGGACACCTTCCTGTGTGATCTCATTTAGGTTCCTGCTCCGGCAGGGGGGTTGGACCAGATAATCTTTCGAGGTCCCTTCCAATCCCTAACATTCTGTGATTCTGTGTGATTCTGTGTGACAATGCAGTACAACACAAATAAAGGATAATAAATGACAGGCTTCCTAACTCTTCCTAAAGCATTGTAGATATAAACTAGTCTTCTAAAAAATTGGACCAGATTGTCAGCTGGGAGACACCACACTGCCTCTATCCAGTCCTTAATGCATATATAGAAAGGAAATAAAGATAATCCTGAGATTAAAACCAAGAAAAGCGTTCAAGGGGAATCTCAGGCCAGTGGTAGAGTTGGAGATAGGCTTACTCAGTAACTGTCGGTTAATATGGCTTAACCTGTCAGTGCCTCCATTCTCCATCAATGAAGGGCAAACAAGAATTCACATCTCTTTGGTAGTCTGTCTTAAAGCTTTCATGTTTTTGAAGGGCTTTGGGACTGCTAGGTGGAGATTGTATATTGCACAGTCTGTACAGCTCTTCTATTGTTGTTTACTTAAAGTTTAAATTGTCCCTTTGGTGAGCACATCGATAGAGATGCCAGATGTCAAAGATAAAGAAAACAGTGGTTATTCCACAGACATCAGGAGGGAACATATAGCAAATGCTTCTCAAAGTAAAATGTTAGAGCTATGCTGAATCAAAATAATGACTTTCTGTGGATGGATCCTGAGTAGTTCTGTGCTTATTTGAAAATGGCAAACTTTTATTTTTCCACTGATTTAGCTTACATTTTTCCCACTGTTCCTAAACAAAGACAGTGAGGTTTAAATTTTCAAAAGTCTTCAAGGAAAAGTACCTTTTGGCAACTCCCAGTAACATCAAGGAGAATTGCAAAGCTAAAGCACAAACACTGGAAAGTCTTGAAAATCTAGCTTAGTTATATGCCATAAAAATAAGGGCTTTAATGAAAACCTTGTTAAATGCAGTAGCATGAACATAGAACTAAAAAATACGAGCTATAGAGACACTAAAGGCAGACAGTGTCTGTCATTTTGTAGGCAGACTGTTTTCATAGTTAAACCTGCTTGTGCATGGTGGATGACAAATTCCTCATACTTTCAAGGAGGCCTTAAAAAAAAAAGCATCTTTGAGACATGCCTACCAACTCTGTTGCCATGGTAGCTGCAAGCATCAGTGATAACCTAGAGTTTCGGGATGATATTGTGCATTCAACCCTATTAACAAGCCCTACGAAGCAGTCCACATTAGTGACAGAAGAGGTCATCTGGTGGCCCAGTCTCAAAACTTGGAACTCAATCAGTAAAGATCCAGATAGAAGTGAGGTCTGTTTCTGATGCACCGTATTGCCACATCTTAATGATACACAACTGTTGAAGATGCATAATACCTTTCAGACAAAAATTTTACCTGAAGCTTGCAGGTTGCCTGTGAATTAAGCTGCTCAAGTCTGCACTGTCAAGTTAGGAAACTGAAGCATGGAGAAATCAGAAAGCTGGGCAAAAAGAAGTCAAGATCACATGTTAGGAATCAAGAATAAATACTGTTCTTTTGCTATCCCTCAGCTGGGTGAATGTTGTTTGCCTTACTTGAATGTCAGATCTGAAAAAATGTAACTAACAGATTCTTGTTTCCTTTCATTTCAAATCTGGGACATGCCCATCCTTTTTAAGGCCTCCTCTGGAAGCAGAGGAGACAAGGACAAAGCACAGAGGGGCAAAAGTTAGAATTTTTCCTAGTGCTTAGCCTCAGATTCACCACCGTGAGAGAATTTCCTACCAGCCATTGGTGTCCAGTGCTGTCTTGTCCTAGGTCATTGAGGAAAAGGTACATGTGGCTATCTGCTTGCTAATACTCACTTCCTACCAAAACCATGCAGAGCATCTGGTAGCACCTCCAGGAGCAATGGGGATTCTTGGAGAAAAGTCTCTATGTTGTTTCTGCATCACCCTTGCCTGTTCAGAAAACAGATTATATTTCCTGTCCCCCTCCTTGCTGTGTGTTCCCTGTCCCTGGCTTCTCAGCTCCTTCAAGCAGAAGCTGTCTGTAATGACATTTATGTGTGACGTTTAGCACAATCAGGTCATTTTTCAGTTGAGGCATATCCTAGATATGATAGTGAGATAGTGAATGATAATAAATAATTGCATGAAGCTGGTACCTCCCAGTTCCATGGGATTTAGGCTTCCTTCCCCTTGGATACCCGAATAAAGGAGGGAAATTCTGCTGGAAGGAAAATGAGCTCTGATTCTTGGTCTAGCGTCATTAGTACACCATATGTACAACTGCCCTTTCTGTTTAGGTGACTTTGCTTTTCTGTTGTTCCCCAGGTCCATTACTTTCATACATCTTTTCAGACCCAAGGAAGTTATTGTTATGTCAGATAGCACTTTAAAGTAAACAAAAGCCACTGTATATTAGCTCTCCTTTTGTTTAAGACTTCTGGAAATCAATGTTCAGATTGCTTGAGTGAGCGAGGAGAATGCCTCCTCACAGGCAGCTTTCCATAAATTTCAAACATCTTGAAATATATACCGCTGAAATATATTGAAACATTCAATATATCTAAATATGATTTTCTCCTCTTATAATGGAGATTCCTGTGAATGGACTGATCATCTTAACTACTAGACTAGAAAAACATGTTTATTTCACATATTTTATTATTCCATTACTTTTATTTCAGAGTTTTGCAGTAAAATGTGGTGAAAAAATCTGTTTGTATTGCAAACCATGGAATCTAATTTATATTTTATACAACCTAAATCAGTCAGTTTTGCTTTTCCTGAGTCTGTCTTTAAGGGACACTAAACAATTGCTGCTCATCTTCTTTCCAGAATACACTAATTGATATTAAGGCCTGTCACTGATCTATTACACTAATTCTAAATCAACACTCATTTATTTTCTGAAGCTACAGTGGTATAGTCACACTATCATCAATACTGGATCTATGCATTTCTGAGTTTTCCAGGACTACAAATTGGATCCAGATCAGGCTTGGGTATACAGTTAAAACTCTGCCACACTAAGTATAGCGCAAAGAGCTGATGCATATATGCTTTCTTTATGCTAGCTATGAGAATACAGATGATATCTGGTTTCTTGTAAAGGCTGCCACTGCAATATTAACACATAAAACTAACCCTCTGAGAAAATCTGAACCAGGAGAGAGTTTAATCTGGACCAGTGCTTTTTACTATATGGCTGCATCATTTCTGATTTTGTATCAGAAGCCCTAGAGTTGGAGTTACTGAATTGTCTAACCTCAGTCCAAACAACTTCTTAAATTCACTTACAGGCTTGATAGGATGTATCTTACCCTCTATGATCTTACTTAGGATAGCAAACAGATCTATAATTAAACTACATAGTATATGCAGAAATGTAAGGCATGCCAATACTTTTCGAAAATGGATCCAAGATTCCATTTTGGTTAAGATGAGAGGCAGAAACTTCAGTCATTCAGTATTGCCTTAAGGCAGAGTTTAAGGAGAGGAGGGGAAAAAAAAAAAGAGAAAAAAAAAGAAAAGAAAAGATGCTGTGTGATTTCTAAAATGCACAGGCGGGCAATGATGATTTAAGTTCCTCAAATAGCTACACCGTAGAATAGGGCAGGATAAAGATAGAGTTTTCTGAGATCCCCCGGTGAAAGGTATTATCAGTGGGCTGAGTATTTTAATTGCTTTTATACTGTTGATTTCAATCTTGAAACCACTGAAGCTGCATCACTCTTGATATGGCAGAAAGTTCCTGTAAAGGAAAGGAAAATAGAAAGAACGCTCTTCACATTTGCTATCATTTTCAATCCCTTTTCTTTAACACCCTTCTTTGCTGCCATTCTCTTCCTGCCCTCATTTCCATGAAGTAAACTAAAAAAAAAAACAAAACAAAACCAACTTTGCAGAGAATGAGTGGAACAGGTTCAAGGCAAAATAAATACCCAGCAGAACTCATTTTTTTCCTACCACTAAGTAAAACTGCACGCAAACCATTCAAACAGTTAAAACCCCTTTTTTTACCTAATGATGATTTTCATCTCAAATTCACTGAGGTGAAGAAGATAAGATTTAAACAGGCTGCAGTGCTCTCCTGGAGAAGAACAGCTGGTACATTCTATGCAGGTAACAGACTTAAAGTGCTCTTTCCAAAGAGAAAAGATAGATATTTCTGGAAAGTTTATTGAATGTTTTAATTGCATAGCTTTTCTGTTTTACCAGTGAAAGCTGGGGACACCTGGACCTGCAGAATCCAGGGGTGATTCTGTGGATTGCATAATTTGTCCTTCCCCACTCCTCCCCCAGATTAGGTAAAGCAAGCAAATTTAAATTCTGTGACAGAGAATGCATTAAACACTGACACACACACCCCCCTGGATGCTGGTTGCTAAAAAATTACTTATGCTAGTAGGATTAAACTTTAAATATCTCCCATGAAGACCTGGTTTAATCTTCGAGCTCTACTGCGTTCAGCTGCCTGAATTTCCTTACCTTTAGAGTGCTGGTTTTGTTACTTAACCTGCATTTTCAAGGGGCAGTTTAAACCTATTGTGTCACACTTTGCCTTTGATATCTAATGAGAATAATAGGTTTCCAGTATGCAAGGAAGACAAGCCTGGTGTTGAGCAAGGCCTGAGGGCTGCCCCTGAGAGTACAGACATATCTATTATCTTTCCTGTGAAGAAATTACTGTTCCATAGCTCCAGGAAACATGCAGTAAATTGTTCAATTAAAGTCGGTTACATGTTCTTAGATGGTCAGCTGTAACACCTAGGCTTGAAAATGTATTAGGGGATCCAAGAAAGAACACTGCTTATTTACTAACCTGAGAGTGCAGCCCTTTGTGCTGGTGGATATATTTTGCTTTCATATTCCTGTGCAATCCAGTTTTACAGAATGGCTGCTTTTACTACAAACATTATACCCTGCACAAAATCTGATCTGAATACCTTTGCATTGCAGCAACTTAAGCTGAGAAGGTGGGTTTATTTACTTCTATATTCCTTCATTACATTTCATTTTTTATCATGTACTTCCAGTTCTTTCATTGCTTGCCAGTACTGTGTCTGCAAATATCTAGGCCTTAAAACCTTTCAAGAGTTATCCAGGTAGCTCAATTTCCTTTGTTCTTATCCAGGATTGGCTCTGTTCTGACATGACATAAGAAAGATGTAAGAAAGATAACTAAACACTACTGCAGTGCATGCCTTTATTTCCTGCTGTAGCCATGTGACAATGGCCAGGGTTGCAAATGTTGTACCTTGTTGTATGTAGGCACTGCTCTCCGTTGGCTCCCATAGCAATTATTACTGGAGGGAAAGAACATGATGGGTGTTAGATAAGTGTGGAGTGTTAGTGGAAGAAATAAAGCTCTGTTGGAGCAAGTCCCTGAGAGTCTTTCTATTTATTCAAGTTCAGTGTTTCAGGAAGTCATTACAATGAGCTATCCCAAAAACCAGCTCAGCAGAAAAATGTATTTAACTGAAAGCCATTGTATTCAGATCTCAGAGCAGACACAGTACACTGTGTTAATTCATGAATTACAGCTATTTGTTTAATCCCCTTATTTCCTCCTTTCAGCCTGGCATCGTTCCTCCTCTCACTCCCAGACACACAGGGCCAGGCAGGTCCATTACATTCACCCTAAAGCCCAGCAGAAGCCTGCCAGCACATCCCAGACTTATCCTTCCATTGCTTCAGGATTTCTAAATGCAACAAGTGACTGCAGCCCTTGCTTCTAGAGGAACAGCTTAGAAAAACAGCTCTTTGCTTTACTTTATCACCATCTGGAAAGCCCTCCCTGATTCACAAGCTGAAATGGAAGTTCAATTGAATTCTTACCCCGTCTCTCTCTTCATCATTTTTAGCCAAAACCCCCTAAGGAATAAGTGTCCTCACACTGAAGTAAATTGATCAGCCAGTGTGGCTGTGTCTTGGCATGGAGTGATGTGCAGAACTGGCTCCCTTTCTTTCTCCTCCAGGCTGGGATCACAGCTGAATACAGGAAGACATGAGCTTTTTTAAAATCCCCTCAGCATCAAAGCTGCACCCTTTATATGAAACTGTCAGCTGCTCCTATATGAACACTTATACATTTTAAAGTATCTTTTGAATGCTATAAAAGGTGGAAAAAACTCCACAGATGATAACTAATCCAAGGCTTCTTAACACACCCGTTACAACCTGTTTCAACCATCATCTTTTCAAATGGATGCACCACCTTTCGTTATAAATCTACAGCTTAAGGCTGAAGGATGCAACTTAAAAGACCAGCAAACACTACATGATCAATTATGGCTTCAATTAATGTAATGGTGGTTACACATAGCTCTTTGCTTTTTTAAGTCAGTACTGTGAGATGGACAGTTAACTGGCTGG
>NW_010289060.1:1575-6995 GCF_000700745.2 Antrostomus carolinensis | reverse complement strand
CAGAGGGTTGTCATTGGTGATGTGGAATCAAATTTGAGGCCTTCATCTAGTGGTGCTCCCCAGGGGTCAATACTTGCTCCAGTGTTGTTCAACCTATTCATCAATGACTTAGATGAAGCAACAGGGTGCCTCCTCAGCAAATTTGCTGATGATACTAAACTGGGAGGAGTGTTGGATACACCAGATGGCTGCACTGCCATTCAGAGGGACCTCAACAGACTGGAGAGATGGGCAGAGAGGAACCTCATGAGGTTCAACAAGGAAAATTGCAGGGACCTGCATATGGGAAAGAATAATGTTATGCACCAGTACAGGTTGGGGGCTGACCTCCTGGAAAGCAGCCCTGCAGAGAAGGACCTGGGAGTCCTGGTGGACAACAAGTTAAATATGAGACAGCAGTGTGCTCTGTGGCCAGAAAGGCCAACGATATCCTGGGTTGTATTAGGATGAGTGTTGCCAGCAGGTCAAGAGAGGTAATGCTTCCCCTCTACTCAACCCTGGTGAGGTCCCACCTGGAGTATTGTGTCCAGTTCTGGGCTCCCCAGTACAGGAAGGAAGGGTAACTCCTGGAGTGTGTCCAGCGAAGGGCAACTAAGATGATTAAAGAACTGGAGCATCTTTCATATGAGGAAAGGCTGAGGGAGCTGGGCCTGTTCAGCCTGGAGAAAAGAAAGCTCAGAGGGGATGTGATTAATGTTTATAAATATCTGAAGAGAGAGTGCCTATAGGATGGGGGCAGGCTCTTCTCATTGGCACCCAACAATGACGAGAGGCAACAGGCATAAACTGTGGCATAGGAAGTTCCACCTGAACATAAGGAAGAACTTCTTTACTGTGAGCTTGACTGAGCACTGGAACTGGCTGCCCAGGCAGGTTGTGGAATTTCCCTCCCTGGAGATATTCAAAAACTGTCTGGTCAAAATCCTGGTTCGTGTGCTCTAAGAATCCCTGCCTGAGCAGGGTGGTTGGACTAGATGACCTTTAGAGGTGCCTTCCAACCTCAAACATTCTGTGGTTCTGTGATTTACCTCCTGATACCTCCACACCTGGAATCTCTTCATCAAAGTAATCAAGACTCAAAGGGAAGTATATAACATGTTCTTTGTTCCTTGTGCTCACATACCTAGGCCCTGTTTTCTAAATCAGAGACCGAGAGAATCATCTGGTGAAGATCAGAAAATCCTACCTCCAGTTCAACCTGGACATGGAGGAATTTCCTATTCTGGTAGTTACAGGAATGAATCACTCCTCCATACCAGATGCCTCATAGCAGTACTGCTCCTTAAATTTATCTAGATCCCTTTGGAGTACCGATGTCAGGCCACAGTGCTTCTGTCTTCTCTGTACCAGCAATAAAGCTGATGAAATCAGGGTGTAGTTAGCAATTCTGCAGTGATGCATGAGGCAGATCACTCCTGCTCACAGTCCCACAGCTCTTCTGGCTCTCAAAGGCTGTCAAGTGGAAAAAAGTAGTAAAAATTTATTTCAGTCAATAAAGAAGATGTGGTTTTGAATAAACAAAGGAAACAATTCTTTTGAGTAAGAAGGTACACTTTCATCTGGTCACTCTCAGCATATGCTTGCATGCTGAACAAAGACAAGCAAGATGACAATTATACTGTTCTGGCAATGAGTTCATGAGAAAATGGAAAAACAAAAAGTACACTTGTGTTTTCTTTGAAATGACACAACTTGCTTTCCTCTCTCTCTTGTTTGATGTCTGTCCTTTTGTTATTGACCCTATCTATTCTTTATACTGTGTTCCTACATTAGTCATATGGTTTTTAGTGCATCTTATTGTATTTTAGCCCAGGCAAAACAAATTTTAGTATGGTGCCCTCACAAAAGATTTACGAAGCTGCCTCTGTAAGAGATGGCTGCTTCCAGATGTGAGTGTAATGCTAGTGCAGCCACCTCTGTGTTTTAAATTTTTATAAACATGTGGTTTCCATTTTAGTAAATTCTACATGTCAGTCAGTTCAAAAGATGTGATACATTTTATATTACTGTTCTTCAATAAAAGGCGTTGTCCTGGCATAACTCCAACCCAAGGGCAAGAGACTGTTCTGACTACACTGGAATTTGTTCAGCTCTTCTTAAATCTACCACACACCAATGAGCTATATACACATGGTAAAATCAAGGTAAGTTACAGAATAATCTTTAGGTGGTCAACATCTTGAAAACAAAACAAAACAAAACATCCACCAAAAAAAAAAAAAGGAAGAAAAAGAGGAGCTAAGAAAAAAATCTTAAATACTTATGGAAAAAAGAAGAATATGCTTTTCTATCCCATGGTAAAGAGGACATTATATCCAAAAGTATTCAAATTAGGCATTACCAAAGGTAATGATGCATTGGAATTAATTGCAATTAATAACCATGCATCACTGGAGGCTTTTTAGGACAAAGATAAAGAAATCAGATAGAGCCAATACTCTTTTGGAAGCGGAAGGCAGAGTAGATATTGTCTCAACTACTGTTTGGTCATAGTTTCCAGATAACAAAAGGATTAGCCTTTGGGTGTTGCCTCAAGGTCTAGTTAGAAACCTGCTGTTTGTCAAGTACCCCTGCAATGGATAGAAAGAGTGGGAAAGCAAAAAGGTCACTTGGCATAAACATTCCTTACAAATTTTTGTATGTATTCTCAATGTATTATGTTTGGTCTCTATAGAAACAGAGTGTATTATTATACACTTATATTTTTATGGTGTCTAAGTTGAAGAAAGATAATGCTTGAAAATACTGTTTACATATGCACAAATGCCGTCTCAAACAGAAGTCACTCAACTTTTAGATGTATTTCTAAGAAAATTAGAAGACAGACACAGAAACCCTGATGATGCTGTCAATTTGAAAGGTGACTATTTCTCACTAAATCAAAAACATTCACATTAGAAGGAAGAAGAATGCAGTTATGATAAGCACACAACCAAGAAACACACTTATGGGAAGGGGCAATAGTCAAGGCAGGATTTTATTGTATATGTCACCAACTATCTCTAGTGACTGATGGGTGTTTTGGATTGTTTGTGCGATAGTGGCTCACCTCTGTAGTGCAGAATTTGACCTGTTATAGGGAGACAGGCTTTTCATTTGTTTAAAATGTTAACTTGTCTATACTTGCTGGTACGTCCATGCATTGTTCATGGACATAAGCTATTGTAAATACAGGTGCATGGGTAGATACCCTGTAGAAGCTGCACTCTGAGATATGTTAAAGTTCTTTATTATAAGCATCAGGAGTCAATGTTGGGTGTTGGGCATGTGTCCCCTCTGACACACCCAACCCAGGACCCTTTTTGCAAGCAAAAGTTAGCAGAGAGGCACTGCCTTAGGCTAACATATCAACCTCCCCAAACATGTTGTGCAATCACTACCTATATACAGTACATGTTACATTGTATTATCCACAGTAGCTCTCATATGCATTCATTCATTTGACATTCATAGAATTAAAGGATGTGGGGTGATAGGAAGTAAAGATATATGATAAAAAAAAAAAAAAGGATGGGTGATCTTCTTTGGATCTAAAGGTAAGAAAAACATTATTCTAAAGACTGACTTTAACTTTTGAATCCTAAAATTGTGATGTAACCATGATAGTTAGCTGGCCAAATGTAAAAAGAAATCAGCAGTTGGATTCCTACAAGGACATTTGATATGGGCACTGAGAGTAGAAAAATGAATGCAAAAAGTGTATTTTGACACAGTTAGAACAAACAAATGAGGTGATATTTTGTAATTTATATTTTGTCATGGTATTGCTGACATTGTTCCAAAATTTCTTTTTTTCATATTTCCATCACTTAAGACAGCAAGCTAATAGTTTTTAGCTTTACTTGATTAATATTATTTTATTTTTAATTTTTTTTAAAGTACTGTTTTTTTCCTTTCTTCTGTTTTCTTTTGTTTGTACTCTAATATCCTATTTTGCTATTTGTTGGTATTATTATAAAATTACCTGGGATATGCTCTTAAAGTTTAACAATGTCAGACTGCTTACCTCAGATGACAACCACAGATAAAACTAGGATAGTAACTGCAGAAGCTTGGCTTGGTGTTTTGACTCTTCATCAAGAAAACAAAACAAAATTAGACTTCTTGCTTAGTTTTTATGCTATAAAAGAGGAGAATTATTAATTCCTGTTTTCAGACAAAAGGAAGTTACATTTCAAATGAAGGCAGACACTTTCTAAGAAAAAAAAATCTCTCTTTAATAAAAAATATATCTTTCTGTCAAAGAAAATAAAGAGTAGAAAATTTTCAGCCAGCTCAGTTCCGTTTCCTATACATTCTCAAGGGATTAAACTTCTTATTTCAAATAGAAGAGACCTAAAATCTCCAAATCATACATTTCCACTTCCTATCACGTCAGTCAATTTTTCTTTCATTTTTCTTTCACTACAGTTGGTTTGTACATTTCTACTTAGACAGTCAAAAATAAGAAATAGCCATAAATTCATCATCAATATTTATTCTGGTGCAAAATAATTTTGAATTGTCTGTAATTCCTCACAGAGACCTCTGTTTTTATCAGCACTTCAAGGTATCCTAAAAACCAAACCCCCAATATGATACCTTCTGATTTCAGTTTTTATTTTTTTCACTAAAAAGCCCAAACAACCCCCAAAACAAAATGCAATATCTTTCTAACAGGGGGAAAATATTTTCATATTCTTTTTACCAGTAATAATATTTTATATAAGTTTTTCCTAAACTCAGTAGAAATTATGAAAAGGAAAGAGTATTGATTATATACTCTTCAGATAATTGTCACTGCAGAACACCATATTTGACTGTAGCTTTAGAATTACTCTTTGTTTCTGTATGTAGTTCTGCTGTGGTTTAATACTAATGGAAATAGTGGTCATGCACAAACAGATCTGTATTTTTCCTGTTCACTTTTTATTTCATCTGATCCTCTTCCTATCTTTACTCTGCTTTTAATATGTGCAATTTCATTTTGTTGACATTATAAAAATGTTTATGCTTAAAGAAATTGCCTATTTCTTTTGTCATAGATGTAGGTACCAATTTTTGTCTTGTAGACCAGGATACTGTGGAGAAAAACTCTTTCTATTGTGGTTGCAGCATAGAGATATTCTTTGTTTTATTAATTCAGAAGTTCAATACTTAATCAGCTTTCATAATACCTCAACACCATGAAGTTTGTCAGCAAAATGGATGCAACTAAGGATTTAACACTTTGCTACCATTAATACAGACGCAGCATGTAGCGTAGAATCATAGAATCATAGAATGGCTGGGGTTGGAAGGGACCTTAAAGATCATCTAGTTCCAACCTCCCAGCTATCAGCAGGGACACCTTCCACTGGACCAGGTTGCTCAAAGCCTCATCCAACCTGGCCTAGAACACTTCCAGGGAGGGGGCATCCACAAATTCCTTGGGCAACCTG
>NW_010289060.1:0-1237 GCF_000700745.2 Antrostomus carolinensis | reverse complement strand
CCTTACGAGAGCGGAGTAGAGGGGGAGAATCACCTCCCTCGACCTGCTGGCCACGCTTCTCTTGATGCAGCCCAGAACACAGCATCATGCACTCATAACCCCCCTTTAAAGATATCAGCCACTTCAGAAAACAATTTTCTCTAACCAGGTGTCTCCTGGACTGGCCATTATTTTGCAGCCCATAGCCTCTGACTGAACCATTAACAGTAAATTCTGAATGCGAGACATCTGAGTTTAATTCCAGGATTCTCTGTCATCCAAAAGAAAGACCCAGCACTACAACCAACGTAACCCCAAGATTACAGACTACCTTGCAGCCTGACCGTAGTTCCAGGGAAGATTATGGAGCGTTTCATCTTGAATGCACTCACACAACATATGCAGGACAACCAGGGGAATGAGGCCCAGACAGCATGTGTTCATGAAAGGCAGGTCCTGCTTGACCAACCTGATCTCCTTCTATGACCGGGAGACCCACCTAGTGGATGAGGATAAGGCTGTGGGTGTTGTCTACCTGGACTTTAGTAAGGCCTTTGACACTGTCTCCCACAGCGTTCTCCTAGAGAAGCTGACCACTCAAGGCTTAGACAGTTGTACTGGGTAAAACACCAGCTGGATGGCCCAGCCCAGAGAGTTGTGGTGAATGGAGCTAAATCTGCTTACAAGTGGTGATCCCCAGGGCTTAGTTTTGGGGCCAGTTCTGTTTAACATCTTTATCAACATAACATATGTAATGACCCCCTAAAGCCTGGACAGAAGGAAAATGTGCTTAAGAGTATTATATCTTTATCAATGACCTGGATGAGGGGATTGAGTGTACCCTCAATAAGTTTGCAGATGACACCAAGCTGGGTGGGAGTGTTCATCTGCCTGTGGGTAGGAAGGCTCTGCAAAGGGATCTGTAAAGGCTTAATCGATGGGCCAAGGCCAATTGTATGAGGTTTAACAAGGCCAAGTGCCGGGTCCTGCACTTGGGTCACAACAGCCCCATGCAACGCTACAGACTTGGGAAGGAGTGGCTGGAAAGCTGCCTGGCAGAAAATGACCTGAGAGTGTTGGTTGACAGCCGGCTGAATATGAGCCAGCAGTGTGCTCAGGTGGCCAAGAAGGCCAATGGCATCCTGGCCTGTATCAGAAATAGTGTGTCCAACAGGAGCAGGGAAGTGATTGTGCTCCTGTACTCAGCACTGGTGAGGATGCACCTCGAGTACTGTTCAGTTTTGGGCCCCTCACTACA
>NW_010289059.1:6705-45976 GCF_000700745.2 Antrostomus carolinensis | reverse complement strand
CCAGCCCTGTGGGGTGTGAGGGTCCGCCCAGCCCTGTGGGGTGTGAGGCCCAGTCCAGTCCGGCCCGGCCCGGCCCGGCCCGGCCCATAGGAGTTTCAAGGCTTTCTCACAGAGGTAAGGAAAATCCATTAGCAGAATTAATCTCTGTTTGAAGAGGTGACCTCGTCACCAGCAAAAATGCTTGTTCGGTTAAATACAGTTTGCTGATAAATAGCTTATGATGGTGCTGAAGGCCGGCATTGCGGTGATTATTTATACTGTGTTATAGTCTATCTGCTCCGGATAAACTGCACTGCCGGTTCTTCAAGCCTTATTTCTCAAAATGAAATGTTCACTCAGCAGCCAAGCTTATTTTCATAATTAATAACATTTAAAGTGACAGAAGCTTAGTTTCTCCCTACAATTGTTCTTTCAATACTATTTACACTGTAGAGATTCATTGACTGCTTTCAGTCAGTACCACTTAAACATAACCTAAAATTACTGAGGTTTGCTGTTCCTTGTTGGTTTTTTTTTTTTCTTTAATACTTCTGTTAAAACACTGATTGTGTTTTAATTGGATAGGAAATCAGCAGTCTGGAGGAGGCAGAAGAATTGAAACCTGAGAGACTCAGTGTGTTGCACCAAGCCATGCTCACTCGGCGTGCTCCATGCCAGCTCCGAAATCTATCTGCTCTCTGCTGACAGCCAAATTTTCGTTGTGTGGCCTTTGCTCAGATTTATATCTGCACTTCTGCAATTATGAGTGGCTCAGGATGCGCTTAGGATCTCCAACGTGCACTGAGGTAACCAGGAGCAGAATCTGGTTTTCAAATTAAACTTAACAAAGAAATCAAAATAATTACTTCATAGTGGAGTCATTAACATCATTCAAAAGCCTTTAGTACACTATGAGTAAAATTTAGGCTGTTCTACTTACGTGCTCATTCAATATCATCACGAGAAATGAACCAATTTGAAAGAAAAAATAAGGGATATATTTTTTAAATAAAAACACCAGATGTTATTCTTTCATTTTGAAAATCTACTTTTGCTAAATATTTTGAACATATTATAGAAACAAATAACTGTAGATTTATCTATCTGTATATATATTCAGTACAGGCATGGGCTTGCTTCTTAACCATTTGCAGTGATTTAAGATTCTGGTAAGACAACAGTAAAGAAATACAGCAAGAAAAGCTGTATTTCAGTAAGGCCCAAAACTGTTGGGCATTTCCATGCAGAATAAGGTCTTAAAAGTACTAGAAATCCTTCATGAAATCATGCTCCAAAACTTACCTTTTAAGGAAGTTTATGATGATTCAGATAAGACTGGAAAGAATTTCCCAACCGTCAAACACTTACCCGTTCCTATAAACAAACTTAACACCTAAACTTTTGATAAATTACTCAAGGGTTTACCCACTGCAGTGTCTTCAGATGCAGAGCTGAGGTATTCTGCAGTCAGGGTCTGGCAAAGGCAGTAGGGGAAAGTGAAGATGTGCTGCAGTGATTTCATGACCTGAACCATAGCTATGAATTTTGGTGGATTCCATTGTATTTGTACCGCAGTCTCTAAGCACACGGCTGTGATTCAGCTTGGAAAGTAGAGGGTTTGTTTGCAGTGACATTTTGGGTAGCCTTAAAGCTGTCTTCCCCCAGCCTTGGCTTTATGAGCTCATTCACAGCCTGCCTCGGCATTTGTGATACAGCTGTTCACCGTATGCGTCCTGACCCTCGAGCGGATCCCCTAGTTCACTTAGTCCTGTTTCTCTTTCTAGGCTTGTCTTTGTTGATCAAAATTAGAGAGGGGAAACGTAATATAATGACATTATGGCCTAATAAGAATGAAAAAAAGCAGGAAATCAGAGCTAGGGTTTGGTCTGATTGCTCCTGGCAGAGGGGCTTTGGTTTTGGGGGGAGTTTCAGATGGACTGGGTCAGTAATTCCTTATGTCTTCAATCTTGCTTTCTTTCCAAGGTTGGGCAGAAAACTGCTCAGACTTAAGGTTTTTTTAGTGAGCTGATGAGTGTGAGGTTGATGCCGATATTCAAAGTGATGCTTAATTTCAGTTCAGACTGAGAGTCCTTACTGACTAATTTGGGGAGGGAGGGAGGGAAGGTTGTAATTAAACGGTCTGAAGGCAGTGAAACATTTCACAAGGGCCACACTTACAAGGTGTGTTCATAAATATAAATACAGGCTGCCCAGGGAACTGGTGGAGTCACCATCCCTGGAGATGTTCAAGAAACATGTAGATGTAGCACTCGGGGATATGGTTTAGTGGGCATGGTGATGAGTTGATGGTTGGACTGAATGATCTTAGAATTATCTTAGATCTTAATCATTCTGTGATTCTGTAAATCAAGCCCTAGCTTTGTAGCTTTGTAGTGCACTCCGGGCAGGTGAGTGGGTACTTGGCTGATGCCAGCTCTGAAGGCAAAGCACCAGGAACATCTTTACCTGGCTGCTGGGTTCAAATGGCCGTGTTCTGCAATGCCTCCTGCAAAGTGCGGCTTAGGCACTTGCCCAAGTTTTTGTGGGAAGCTGGGGGCCATGCTCAAACTACATACATTGAAGAATGGTGTATATGAATGAGGAAGAAATCTTTTAACTCTGTGCAAAGTCCCTGCTCTCTGCAGTAGGATCAAAGAGATTGTGTAACACTGTTTGGTGGACATTTCACAAATAGTAAAGTGAGTTTTCCAGAACAAAGTGGATGTAATTCCTGCTTATAGTGTCAAATACACTTTCAGCTGGGCACTCTTGTGAGGGGGGGCAAAAAAAATCCCGAGTGAAGATTTCAGGGGCTCTTCAAAGGATGGCCCAAGCCATTAACATCCATTCAGCTACTGATGCTTTGATCTTCTGCAGAAGGAGCTTTAAAGCAAGGAGGCAAGGAGGGAGAAAGGAAAGAAGGGACAAAAACTGTCAACAGTCCAAATGCTCCTAACACTTGTGCTACATGTAGGGTGCTAATTGCCTTTCTTACTTCCAAACCAGCTCATCATCTTCTTCATTTGAGGTTTTCCACAGATCAGTGTAAAACAATTTTCTGTAAATCCCAAGCCTAACAAAAATAATCCTGTATTGTTTAGCACTTAATTATGGATCACCACTTAAATTCTAAACAGAAGAAAAAAATGGCTGTAACCTATGGGGGAAAACAGAAGCACATCCTACATCAAATCTAGTAAGTCACTGAAGTACATTGGTATATTGAGGAAGATATTTTTCTGGTAATTAAAAGTCAGTTTTGCAATTGTTGGATGAAAATCCCTGTTTTTGTTAGCTTCAAAATGGGCTGAGATCACATTGAAGATTACTTATTGTTAAGTAAACTCAGATTAGCTGCACCCTTCTGCCCTGAAAGACAAGGCACTGTGGCAATACAGACATAAAGAATGATACGTACCCCATGGGAGATATTCAGTAAGTAAATAATTCATGATATAAAAATATATTACTAAAATTTTGATATTCGGTGCCTGATTCTAGAAACTTATTTGCTACTGGATGTTTTGAGCACCTGGCTGTTAGAAATACTATATGGCAAATTCTTTCTTGCTGTGACTCTAGCAAGCCTATTGATTTCAGCAAAGCCAGGCTGGCTTATGCTATATGGGTGTATATGGGACCTCTTCAAGCTATGAGATGGGCTGTCACAAGGCTCATATACTCTTACCCTTTTTTGAGCATGTCCAGCTCCATTTTAAAAGTAGTTTGATTTTTTTACCAGTGTTGTTTCTTTACAGCAAGCAAATTTAATGTGAAAATTGCTAGAAGACATTAAATATGGTCCTCCACGCTACCACTCTGACACATGCTTTGGTAACAGCACAGCCACACTCTGATAATTGCTTAAATGTTTCTTGTTCTTTTTTGTACTCTGATCTAATTCTTGTTTCCCCCTAGCAGTCAAATAACATTGGTCTAATTAAAATCAGGCAAATATTTTGTGTTGTGTGTAATAGGTAATATAAAGTACATATGCAATGATTTAACTTAACATCTAAGCTTTGGATAAAGAAAAGTTTTCATCTGGCATTAACTTCCCAGTGTCGGTAGTTTGTCGGAACTCTCTGAGGTGCTGCACGGGCAGCGCTGGCCTTTCTGTAGGAATTATTCAAGCACAGCAAACTCAAGATTATTTTCTTATTTTTTTTTCTTTTTTGTAGCTTTCATTTGCATGGGAAAATTATCCTCAGTGATAACAGAAGAAGATAGAACAACAGCAGATTTTTGTGATACTCCTGTGAGACTGTCCCAATCTAATCTCCATTTGGTTATGGTAGTTGGATTAGTATGAAACATTAGCAAATTGGATCTCTGGCCTCACAAAACCAAACACAAATATTTAACCTGGCAAAGGATTTTTCAGTAACAACCCCCCAAAATCTAACACAAAGTAGCCCTTGAAATAGTTTTAAACTGATAAAATATTCCAGTGCCAGGTTTCAGCCAATGTTCAAGAACAGCAGAAAGGAATTCTTTCCAGCCAGGGATATCTATTCAGAAACAGAGATGTAAGTGTTGTAGTCCCTTATGAATGTTGAGAAAGAACCCACTAAAATTCCTACTTTTTCTCTTCAGAATTTGAGGTGAAAAGTAAATGCAGGTAATTTTCTACAGCTCTGTCTGTGTCCTGTGTACCCAAGTTTTAAAACAATGTAGTGAGAGGGGATGGCTAAGTCAGGCAGTGGCCATCCACTGGAGGAATGGGTAAAGGGAGAGCTATTTTACTGCTGAAGGAATGGTACTAATATTTCTATTCCCTCCAAGGTTTATGACTCTGTAAATTGCAGCATAAAACTATAAATCCCTTTGCCTTGGTTTCCAAATTTATGTATCAATGGAGTTTTTTCCTGTTCTGTTTTAAAATAGCTTTTTGCTGCTATTTCTATTTTTCTTGGCTTATTAAACAGAATACTCTACAAAACACAATGGCGGCATTTTTAAAAGTTAGGAAATATGCACACACAAATACACTCTTATATGTATTGGCAGGTTATAACAAATACATGAAACTCACTCTCAGAAGTTATTACTGATATAAAGGATCTGACAGGAATTGAGGAAGTTTATTTAAAATCACATCTGCATTATGCAGGATTTAAAAGTAGTGTAGGATTAAAAAGAGGAAAAGAATAGAAATCCTCATGCTTTGTGGTGTAAGCCAACCATTAATTTGCAATGCTCTCCCTGGGAACCTTTTTTCCCCCCCCTTGCATTCTCTTTTTGAGACCTCTCCCACTGGTTATTATCTGAGAGAAAGTGGATCTTTGCTCTGAATCAATATGGAAATTTCTATGCTTATATTTAAGATGTTTCTCACACTCGCCACTCTCCTGACTTGGATGAGAGCAGGAGAGCCTATATCAGGAATCAGCACTAGCAAAACTTCCCAGAGTCCAGTCCCATTCACTGCAATTCCTAAGGCATTGGGGGTTTATATTAGGAATTGAAAAATATTAGTTTAATGTAAAGAGGGAAGAGTTATTTCCTTAGATTCTTTTTTGAGGGGGAGTGTCTTTTAAAAATTTAGACACCTAAGCTGTGGAAAAAAAAAATCATTACTGTGAAATAAAACAAACTTTAACTTTCCTTAATTAGAATAATTTGCATAGACAGTATTTGGCAAATCCAAAGAGAATTAATTGTGATTTTCTGCCCTCCGACACCTCTGGCAGAGAGAGGACAGCCTCTCTGCAGTTCTTACTCCACCAGCCCTCACCACAACAAGGGCATGCAGTCAGGAGCATCTTTCACTTGGTCTCCTCAAATTCAGGTACACCTTCACTTCCAGCAGCTCTGGCTACAACCAGCACCACAGCCTGAAGCAGACCCCTCAAGGCAACACTGATTTTCATGAATGAATCTCCTCCTCTCAAGCTCATCATCCACTTGCCCTAAACCACTTGTACCAGCACAGCGAAGGGGACAGCTGGCTGGAAACAAGCGGTGGGGACTTCGCTATGAACTGCATGAGCCCTCCAATAGCTTCAGGCTAAACACATGCCAAAGCAGCAGAGAAATATAGTTACCAAGAGGACAGTTCTGTAAAGGCAAACATCTCTTTTTATTAAAAACTATGGACTTTTAACCCACCCTGAACAGAGTTTCAAAAGTTTCATTTGATTTGCAGGGCCTGTAAACTGCATGCTTTTGTATTTAGCCAAGGCTCCAGTCCTTCATTCCCAATATACCTGAAATCATGCTCACAGGCATGACTAGTCACTCTGGTCTTAATAAGACATGTTGATTTTTAATTATGGCCAGTTGGAAATTGCCTTTTCAGCTCACCTCTCCTTATCTCCTGAGCCTGTGCCTCCCACCCATCTACCCTCATGTGGTTTCTAATTGTGCCTTTATTTAATTTTTATTTCTTTTTACCTGGACTAATTGCACTGTCATTGAATTGGAGTGAGAAGCTGAGTGGCCGAGCAGCTCAGTAGCAAGCACATTTTCCCAAGAGGAGGGAATCAGTGAATCCATGGCCTGCTCCAATGGATTTTGAATAATAAAAAAAATAATCACTGGACTAAGAGATCAAAACCTAGATGTGCCCTCCAGGTGTGACACCTGCTCTATAGAGCTGCACTCCATCCTCTGGTTGCATAGTTGGTTTCATGTAGAGTGGAAGGGCTTTTTTCTGTTCCAAATTCCAACGGCTCAGTGCTAGAGCACTGCTGTCAGGTAAACTCTTGGTGCTGAGCTTAGAGGGCTTTGGGAAGATCATTGCGACGTGCTGTTTGTGGTGGCCAGTGACATACACGTTCAGCTGACGCCTGAAAATCTGTCATCGATTGCACTGTCACTGCTGATTGTGAAGGACCAGATTTGAGAGGCTGGGTGGGGACTTCCAGTCCCCTGTTACCAAAATCAGGAGGTCTAGGAAAGAAGAAGGGTGAATTTATCTAGGTGTTTCATATGCTAGATGGGAGCTTCTCAGTTAATGGGGCAAAGGGAAAGGGGGCTCAGCTACCTTTTATTTCCTGAAAGGAACAATACCCATCTTGGCTTTACTTACCCCTCTAAGAGCCCTTGTAAAAGGGTGGAAATATCTTTGCACCTTAATGAATGAAGGATTTAGAGACTCAGACAGATGTCAGGATGCACAAGTGTTGGTATGTGGCATGGCCAAATTTAAAACCGGTCTATGCAGTTTGGTGTAGACAGACATGAACCCTTCTGCTGACACTTCCAGCCAGCTGGACCCCTACCACCTCCTGTAGCGTTGTGTCAGCACCGTGGCATGCCTGAGTTGATGTCAGAGAAGGGGATGTGTTATCCCAGGCACTGCACTCATGTCTGGCTCCTGACATCGGAACTGGCCGTATGGAGTCAGTTCTGAGCTCAGGCGGAGCGAGGTTGGGCTTGCGTGGGCAAAGGCAGCACCTCTCAGCGTAGGGGCTCTCCACAGCCTGGTGCCAGGGGCTGCTGGGGGTTCTGAGGGGGGCACAGCCTTGCTGGTTGGCTGACTGCCTCTTGCAAGGCTTTACAAGGTCTGCCTATGATGAGGAGATACTGACCTGCCAGAGGAATACTGCTGTGCAAGTGCAGGGCGAGGAGTTTCTGAGAAGAGAGTTCTGGGGTTGGCAGCAGTGAGGTACCTCACTTCTCATGCAGGACTTTTTCAAAACAACCATAAAAGAGATGTCAGAACAAGGTAGATGGTACATGCAGTTGAAGACACTTGTCATTTTGTGGCTTTGCTGCTAGGGAGAGCGGCCTAAACACTGAGAGGTAGTTGCTTCCAGTTTCTGTCTTCGCTTTTAGCGCTGTCTGGGTGTGCATGGCTTATCTAAGGAGGTGGTAGGGCAAATGCCTTTACAAGCAGGATCTGGCAAGGGCAGGGTTAAAAAAATGAGCCTTTCCCAGGGTATTTCCCTGGGAAATTGTCTGTTGCAGGGAGAAGAGCCACCTGCAGCCCTTCAGCATGGGAGGTGTTGATGAAGACCAGTGGCCCTTCTGAGCAGTGTGAGAAAGCCACACCTCCATAGGGGATTATAAAGCTGAGCTGGGAGGACACTGGAAGGAGGATGCTCATGCTTTGGCTTTTGTGAAGAATGAAGCATTATTAATGTTATTATTACTACTACTATAATATCTTTTACTTTTCTCTACATTATTAATTTTCTTGAGTTCCAGCATTTTTTTTTTCTCCTCATTTCTTTTCCCTTTTTCAGAATTCCTTTTTGTTTCTTGTATCAGATGAATAGAAAAGGAGTTTTACCTCTGTAATTTGGACAAAGGGGTATTTGAAAGGGAGTAGAACTCTGTAGGCTTGCGTGGTGCCTGACTTCAGCTAAGCTTGTTTTTAATCTTAGTTACGAATGTTAGTGTGTCTTTATCAATCCAAAGAGCTGATAAGGCACTGCACTTAAACTGCTTAAGGTAGTAGTTTACAAGCATATATCTTGCTCTCTCCTGACAGCTGTAAATAACAGCTAACCTACTTCTTTGGCTCACCTAAGCTTTTAAAAATCATGCAGATTTTATGTCTGACTCTGCATATTGTAGTTCATCTTATTTTGTATCTTTAGGCTAAATCTAATGACTGACTTAGATTAGAATGAAGCATTTCAATTCTCTGGAAATTTAGCTGTCATTCCAGGTTGTAGATGGGGGCTGTACCTGTCTAACCCTCCTGTAGTAACCAATTTTAGCAGCTGAACTATTCCTGTTTCATCCCAGCCCCATTTCTCCCTGCAGAGAGAGGAAGGGGGGGAAAGGGCTGTGTATATGTGACCCATAAGCAGTTTCTTTTGTGTTTCTGCCAATCTCATGGAGTGAATTAGATGCATCAGACACTTGCTTCAAAATCAGCACCTTGAGGAATGTCTGAGGAATAAGGTTGTGGAGGCAACGATGTGCAAGGCTTTGACTGCTCTTGTAGTAGTACTGGCTGTATCTAATCTGCTGCTAAGGGCTATTGCAGTTGCCAGCACTGTTGTTCCCTAGCTGGGAGAGGGCTAAACCATCCAAATGCTGTTTGAGTAGACAAAATAGTAAAAAACTAAACCCAAGAAACTGTTTGGCTCCCTTTCCTATTGCAAATAGCAATGCTGATCTAAGACAGAGGGCTTTCCTAGAGGAAGGAAACGAAACATTTGCTGATGCTGATTAGTTTCTGAAAAGATTGAAGAAATCTGTTTATACATGGGCTGGTGGTGATATCATTTTGTCTGATGTCTGGGAAGAATGAAGACTTTAATTTGCTTATTCAGATGTTAAGGTTTGAGAAGTGAACAATGAAGGCACCACACTGCCTCATCGCATCAGTCAGAAAATTCACAAAAAAAGCACAAGATGGTCTCGATTCAACAAGAACAGTTGACTTTGAAAGAGGGCAAAGTCTTATTTGTGACCTTTTCAGGCAGGAGCCTTTCAGAAAACTCAGAATGACCAAGGTGTGTCTTAAGGTTTGTATTTATAAAGAGCATGAGCTAAAGTATGTGTTTTACCCAGGGGAGTGAAGGCAGACATAAGAAGAGCTGCAGGAGGTAAGGCTTAGCTCAAGATGAGTTTTTGATTAGCTCGGTACCAGGTCAGAGCCTGGCATCACTCACTTTCCTGAGCTCAACTCTACTGGGCACAGGACCACCCTGAAGGTGCTGGAAATGTGGGTGAGAGGAAACCCAAGAGATCCAGGAAGGAATATGAATTTATGGATATTGTAGACTTACAAACAGAGTCTGATGGTGAGATTTAAAACTGACTTGCTAGAGTAATTTAGTATTTACAGATGCTGGGGGCAATTAGATGTCTCTGGCTTATTCAGAAGGTAGAGCTAATGTTTCCACACTCAAAGGATCAAACCAATATGAAATCCTACCCAATATTGATGCAATAAATCACTGATCAATAGACACTGAAGAAGTTAAAGCAAGTGTACCTTCTCCTTTGAACACAAATGGATATTGTCACAAACAACCTGCAGCAGGTTAGGCTAGGCTGTGATTCCAACTTAAGTTGCTCCTCCTACAAACCTAATCCCAAAGAATATGCTTTCTGCTGTGGTATACAAGGGGAAAAAATTTTCCCCACACTGTTGGGGTCAGCAACTGATTGTTATTCTGTAAAGAAGAACCTGCTTTGGTTTTCTAAGTCTTACTTCAGGTTTGCTTGGTGTCTGTATTACAGTTTATCTTTCAAAACTGTAGTGTGAAAGCTGGGATGGAAGGCAAATCACTGTTGTAACACACTCTACCTCCTATGCCTGTCTGTAATATCTCCTTTATGACATGATTTTGTAATTTTCTTTCATGTAGCATCCTGTTCAGCAGCTTTCCTTTATGAATTTCAGGTAAGCAATAACATGAGGAGAGCATAATAACCTATCAGACATGGAAAATGCAGTGTCAGTATTTAGGAAATTTGAGACATAAGGATTGGATTTGGAGGGGAAAAAGGTGATCAAAGGAAGCCTAGGGCCTGAATGCTTTTAAAATGCTGGCTTGGTGTCTGTTTTGCTGTTAATTAAATCCTGATCCCTTCTAGTCTTATGCATATGGTTAAGTGACACTAAAGCCAAAGGGGTAGAAGACTGTTCAGCACACAACTTCATTGCTCAAATTGTGCCCGAGCTGCTTAAGTTACATGTTATTAGCAAAGATCTGAAGAATTACCTATTTCAATAGTTTTGTTGATTTTTTAGGGTTCTTCAGTGTCATGATGAAATTTATATCCTATGGGGGGAAAAAACACCTTATTCAAGTTGACACCTTCCACCTCCAGTGGAGTGTAGATATGGGAGGGAGCAAACTAAGAATAAGAACATTTTGTTGTTGTTGTTATTACAGTGTCAAGAATGTACTGAGCACTTAAAGCAAAAGTCCAACACTAGCTTGCAGATAGTAAAGAACCAACAAATGGAAATTGGTGATACCACATCATTGATATTTTAAAAGTCTCAGTTAGTAATTGTGAGATTGATATGACTCTGAAACTGATAAATTATTTATATATAGTAATGGCCTTTAAGACTATAATTACTGTCGAGTTTAGTTTAGCCTGTATTTTGGTTCTCTTCCTCATTTAGTATTTTTGCATCCATTATCTAGCCTGTTTGTTGGAAATTATTTGTGTGTTTTTAAGTCTGAACATGTGTTTTTAATATATTGGGAAAATATAACACTATCTTTTGTCAATCAAGTTAGAGGCTGTGGCCAAAGTACAACTTTGCAGAACAAAAATGAATCCCCTGTTATTCTGGGTATATGGAATCATTTTGTTATTATTATTAATTTATGTCCAGGCTTGAGAAAAGGACACTCACCTTTTCTTCCTTCCAACCTCCTGCCTCTGGGGAAGAGCATAGCTGTTGGTATTTTTCACCTTCCTGGGGCCTTAAATAGGCTTGATAGAGTGCAGAAAAAGAAAGATTCAGGGATCAAACAACAACAACAAAAATTTCTGAATTATATTTGGTATTTTACTGAACATGTTTGCGTGCTGTGTGCTCCTGCTTAAACACTGTTGCAAATATTTAAGCTCTATGTACAGTAAGTGCACAACAAAATGATGGTTAATTTGAAGGAAATATACTTGACTGACTTGAAGTGCAATAACATCTTTTAGTGGTTACCATGCAAGCAAGATTTCTGTATTTTTTTACTTTGTTTCTATATGTATTTTGCTTTGTATATGTTTGCTTATTTGGATCAAACACTCCTATGCATTGAGGTGAAAAACTCTAAAGGCTCAGCATAAGTGGCATGCAGGGCAAATTCCGTGCTCGGGGGTTTGGACGTTATCAGTTCTCATTGGCAAGTTAGGCAAGCAAGGATAATTCCCATCTTTTTGTCCAGCCTCCTTCAATACTGCCCTTTTTTTGTCTCTTGGGTGCTATTTATTCAGGCCATGGCTATTCTTGCTGTTAGTATGAGCTGGTCAGCACTTCCGAGGTCTCTATAATATAAATAATATTCATGCCTGTCCCAAAGCCTTGTAGACTTCACTGGGTACCTATGGAATTGCAAAGTTCGTTGCTCTAATAACAAGCTAATGGTTCCTTACTTTATGAAAGTACATATTCACTGTGATATTTAAATTTAAAATATTTTACAAGACAAGCCTTTCAAGACTGATTTTTTTTTTTTTTCCTTAAAATGGTGTATTGGGAAAAGAATGTTTTATAACCGTAGTGCATAATTTCCAAAACAGTATATTCATAGGACAAATGCCAATAAGCTAGAATGTTACGCAAACAAGAACGTTATAAATTACATGTGGACTATTTACATAAAAACTTCAGTTTGAGAATTTACACAATAATTCATTTTTAAGTATTTTACAGCATATTCAGTAGAAAAGAGGAAGGTAATGGAGTTAAACCATTTCTTTTGTAACTCAGAAGTTCAGAATGGAAGATTTATCTGATGGACAGTCAAATTTTACGTAGTAGTGAACAATAAACCCTAAAGTTACCACAGCTGCAGTTATTTGACAGAAAAGACCATTCAACTACTATAAGCCAGTGACACTAATTGTCTAGTTGTTGCTGTAAACAGATGTTTGTGTTACACTCCAGTGACCAGAGGTTGTCATTTTGTAGGGTGTCAGGTATTTCTTGCTTAATATTAGTGGTCTCTGCAATTAATTATAGAATTATAGAATCATAGAATGTTGTGAGTTGGGAGGGACCCATAAGGATCATCAAGTCCAACTCCTGTCCTTGCACAGGACAATCCCAAGAGTCGGACCGTGTGTCTGACGGCCTTGTCCAAATGCTTCTGGAATCTTGTCAGGCTTGGTGCCATGAGCACCTCCGTGGGGAGCCTGTTCCAGTGCTCCACCACCCTTTGGATGAAGAACCTTTTCCTAATGTCCAACCTAAACCTCCTCTGGCACATCTTCCTGACATTTCCCCTGGTCCCATCATTGGTCACCAGAGAGGAGAGATCAGTGCCTGCCACTCCTCTTCCCCTCGTTATAGACCATGTTGAGATCCCTCAGTCTCCTCTTCTCCAGGCTGAACAGATCAAGCAACTTCAGCCTCTCCTCACATAGCTTCCCCTCGAAACCCTTCACCAATTTTGTGGCCTTCTGTCAATGCTCTCTAGTTTCTCAGGTCTGGCAAAGTTGGAGAGCAAGGAACTGGGGTGTGAAGACTGTCCCCCTCATTGCCTGCCTTGCTCCTGTGAGAGGCAGAGCTGCTCTGCCAGTCACGTAATGTCTCTGACAAAGCCTCTTTCATTGCTATGGATATTTTGACAGGGTACTCATTTTTAACAGATTCTTTCCTTTGCATCAGTTAAAGTGAAAGATCGAACACAATTTAAAATGATTTTCTTCGTTTAAACAAAAATCTGAAGGGGTTAAAGCTGCATGGACAGAAGGCCACAGGCTGAAGTTTAGGATCTGAGTTTTCCCAATGAATGAAGTGTTTCTTGATTTCAGTCCTTTTAGTGCTTAGTATGTTGTTCTACAGAAAAAATACTGATGTATATTACAGCTGAAATATAAAACCACCTTTCTATACAAAATAGAGATTTTATTTGTTTATTCAGTGTTGTTTTCTCTCTCCTGACATAGCAAGTTTAAACAGGTTATAATAAAACAAGTAGAGTTGTGATTTACTTAACCCTGCTATGTCAGGGGAGAGAGAAGAACAAAGTTTCTCATTGCAGTGCTTTCATTTATGATGAAAACTTCAAGACTTGTGATAATCTGACAAGTTACAAAACTAATTTTTCTTCTACCAAGTGGCCAAAACAGCTCAATAAGATATAAATCTAAATTCTTCAGTCAAATATGCTGCTTGAGTATTTCCAAACAGAGGGAAACGTCATCTTCTTTCCCTCTTTTACAATACAGTCTTTCTCTGTTCCCTTTTTCTTTGTTTAACCTGAAAAAAAGCTAAAAACTTCTGAGACTTAATATTTTACCATTTCCCAGCACTCGTGGTGGTAAATGGTCTGAAATACTGCCTCCATCTTAATACACACCAAAGCTATCTTTAGCACCTGGCACTCCTAAAGGAGTGGTATGTTCTTGGACACTGCTTCTATTCAACGCAGTTTTCACAGTTTCAGTAAGAAATTTAGAAATGTATTTTTAGGAGAAGTCTTTACATGGAGGCCAAATCTAGCCTATATTTTAACAAAAACCTTTCTGGAATCTCCCTCCTTATGTGGAAATGGGTGGTTGGTGAATTCTCCAGCTGTATAGTTTCTAGCCTGATTTTAGGCTTCCATTGTCTTCACGGTGACCTGCTTACACATGCAATTTCATAATTTCTGGTTGTTTTCCTTGAAAAACAAAAATGTGCTTCAGGGCAATGTCCCAATTCAGTTTGTTTCTTTGGAGATCATAGAATCACAGAATGGTTTGGGTTGGAAGGGACCTTAAAGATCATCCAGTTCCAACCCCCCTGCCATCAGCAGGGACACCTTGCACTAGATCAGGTTGCTCAAAGCCTCATCCAACCTGAGATAACACTGTGATGCTTGTGAACAGAATTTCAAACAAATTAGAGTTAAATAAATTCTAATATTCAGAATAATTTCTTTTATTTGGCTCTTTAAAAGAAGAATTCTGTTTGTTCTTTTGTTTCTTCTGTCACCTTTGTCAGAATTAAATGCACAAATATAGCAGCATCAGTGAATCTGCACCTGTAGAACGCTGGAGTTTTGTGTAACAGGTTTTTTTCTATCTATGTAGTGAAAATAAAATTATCAAATTGTTTTGAACACATGACTGACTAAAAACTGTATGTTTGCACACATCTCTTCTGATCCTGCAAATGTTTAGGTTTATGTATGTCAAGCTGACTGGAAAACTCATGAGAGCTGTGAGCTGGCTCCTGCCAAAGGCATGTGTAGGAAGGAAAGGCCAATTGAACTCAAAGGTACACTTCTTGTAATGTTAGGCAGAATTGATGGTCTAGTGATCCCTCATCACATTTCTCTTCCAAAATGAATCCTGGTTTTGGCCACTCTTTTGCAGCATGCTATCTTGATTTAATATACAAAGTGCTTGAGCTGTTGGATATGACCATAAAGCTTTTTACCTTAGTTTCAGGTTTTAAATTTTATCTCAGTAATAAGCACCTCCATTTCAATACAAGTGAATGGGACTGTCAGACTGTAAATCATTGCAATTGTTTTTGCTTCCTTAGTAGATGAATAGACTTTAGTTTCTTCCATGTAGCTCAAGTACAGGGATAGGATGAGAGAGAAAACAGTTTACTTGAGTCTCAGATATAAATACAAACTCATCCTCTTCAGGATAAACTTTAGTCAGGGTTAATCCAAATTTAAATTTAAGTCTGACTTTGGCCAGCACTTCAGTGAAGTTTTAAGTATAACAGACATAAATAAAATTCCAGAACAAATCACAGTGAGTGACTTCTCTCTTAGTTTGTTCCCTGGAGTTCATTGTCCCAGCTCTGACGAAGTATAACCTCTTCTAGCAGACTAAAATGTGGAGTTTTTTAAAGTGGTAAGCATACCTAGGTGCAGCTGTATTTAATTAGATCTCTGTTGGCACACCTTTCTGTGCAATGTCTGAACCTCAGCTGGGGTGAAACCTCACGGTACTGGAAGCCTCAACGGAGCTCTGTCCAAAAAGGTCCTCTGTGAGGTATGAGGACATCTATGTTTGATTTACCATATTTCTGGATTTTCTTTTTCTTCTGAGCTATGTGTTCTTTGTCCAAGATTTTTCAGTGGTTTACAACTGTGTCAGTCAATCTAATAAAAAGATCTTCTTACTCATGATTCCTCTGCGATGCCCTTAGACCATTACAGCTGCAACAATACTGCTGCTATTAAAATCTTTGCCTTAATCACTTTTATTATTGTTGTTACTGGATTTTCTATGAAAGGAATTAGAGTTTAGTCTGGTAAATTTCTTTTCTTCATGAAAGTATTAATTATGTGGATACATAATAACTTAATTGCTATCATTTTATGCAGCTTTAATGCTTTATATTTTTACCTTTTTAGGAAAGGCTAATGAATTTCATACTAATTTATGCAAGGAAAAGTAGCTCTTCTTTTAAAAACATGAATGAAAAAACTCTAGATGCAGTTTAAATGATTTTCCGATCTTTATATTTTAAGATCCTATGAACCTGATAAATACAGCATACTACCTTATCTTATATTAAAAAAATCACCCCAAAAATAAAATAAATATCCATCAAAATAAAATTAATATCCACTGAACTGATATTTTTTTATTGCAGACAAAAGAATCTCTCTTTCAAAATAAAGAGTGAATTATTTTTAGGTATTCCATATGAACCTCCCATAATACATGGTTTTTAGTGGCTTGCTCTTGTTTTATCCCAAGCTTTTCTCTTTAGTTTCCTACCTCTCCATTCCTGTTCTCTCTTATCGCTCTCTACAACTACCTGAAAGGAGGGTGCAGTGAGGTGGGGGTCAGTCTCTTCTCCCAGGTAACACGTGACAGAACGAGAGGAAATGGCCTCAGGTTGCGCCAGGAGAGGTTTAGGTTGGATACCAGGAAAAACGTATTCACTGAAAAGGTAGTCAAGCATTGGAACAGGCTGCCCAGGGAAGTGGTGGAGTCACCTTCCCTGGTGGTATTTAAAAGATGGGTAGACAAGGTGCTTGGGGACATGGTTTAGAGGTGGAATGGGCTGTGTTAGGTTTATAGTTGGACTCAACGATCTTAAAGATCTTTTCCAACCACTACCATTCTGTGATTCCTCATCAAAACTGATCATTTTGATACTTTGTTTTTACCTGCATTATTTGGACCTGTGGAAATATATATTTAAATGGTTAACTAACGTTAATGTTGCATACAAGAACAGTATGTTTCCACTCTTACTTGCTGCTCCCTAACTAGTCCCCAACAATACACCTTCTGAGGGGTGTGCTTCTTTGGGGGAATTAAGACTGTGTCTACACTAACTGGTAAGACTATGCCTGTTTCCTTACATATCCAAGCAGGGGGTGTATGTGGTCCAGCTCACATTTAGTGTGGGGTTGGTTCACTGCAAAGGGCTACATCAGATCCATTTGGACATAGTCCCGTGTTTCCTAGCATTGCACACAGCCTTTGAGACAGTTTCATCCCAGCAGACCCTGAAATGCTCTGGCTTTTGTCCTTGCCCTTCAGTAAGATGAAGTGCTGGATTAAATTCCCATGTTGCTCATGCAACATGTTTTCTCCTCTACCACTCTCTTTCTCATGTGGATTACTTCATTCATTTTGTGTGGATGCTGAATGCAAAGGCTCCTGACTAGTACCCCTACCACCTAGACTATTAATCCTGGGATGACTAAGTAAGCAGCACGTGGCTGATCATATTGTTTAACCAGTCTCCCAGCCACCCAAAATTCTCCCCTGGTATAATTAATTTGTTAAAAAGAAGATACATCATTTTATAATTTGAAGATCCTGAGCAAGCTTCTAAACATGGCATCATGGCAAATGCATATGTCTTGCAACCTTTATGAATCTGTTTAATTAGCATCATTGGAAAAAATGCTATAAATTCACTGTGGAAGGGGGCATGTATACATATGTTATCACAATTATTTTCTTTTTAGCAGGGAAAATATTAAGCTCAGACTGTTATGCACAACCTAATTTGTCTGGGCATGTGATATTCATGAGGAACAGATAAAAGAAAAGATTTAATAGTTTCAGTCTTTGGCACTATATTTTGTTCCAGTAACCACACAGAATTTAAGCTGTTTGTGTTAAACTTGAACAAAGCTAAACAGAAGAAAAGAGAGATCATGCTGATTTTCACAGCCAGTCAGAAGAATCTTTTTGGAAATGTACAAAAGGATAAAATATTCCCTTCCCCAGAAAACTTTCTTTAGGATGAGTAAGCTCCCATTTGTGGGGTTCCTCTGAGGTTGTTCAGAACAAGAGGGTATCTTTCTTCTTGATCAGTCAAGTGGTTGCCAGGCACTGAATGCCAGATGCTCTAAAGCAAACAGGATTATTTTTATTATTATTATTGTTTCAGTTATTTAGGAGAAATAGTGCAATCTCAGACATGATTCCAACCATGAAGGTATGAACCAACAGTCTGTTACCATCTGCAACCTGTTTCCTACAAGTTGCTTTAAAAACATTTTTCTACCATCTTTTGTGTGAGTATTAGATGAATTCCCATAGTCAGTCTTTCTGGTGCATCAATCATGTTACATTTTTTTAATGAAACTGAGCATGAGTTATCTGCTAGTGGAGCAGAGAGAACAATTTGTGAAGGTATTGGCACCACTAGACCATAATTTAGAGTGTGTGTTAGGGCTTACGGACATACCAGAGTACAGAGTAAGAAAATGTGAGAGCTATATTCTGGACAATCAGAAGAGAAATAATAGTTGAGCAATAAGTTCATGCTGTCTTGAAACACCTTTACTTTGATAGCTGGATGTGGCCAACCACACAGGAAGGAATAGTCTGAGCAGCTCTTTTTCTCACTTGCTTTGTCTGACTTCCTTGGCTCTGCTATATGTGTAATAAAATTAACATTTTGTGCAGAAAGGAATGGAGGAGAGGTTTTACCATAACCCTATGATTGACCTACCATGTAAATGGGGGATAAAGAGCTGATCCGGTCTCCATCTTTCCTGTGCTTCCTATTGGCAACCTACCTATTCTTCTTTCCCAGAGCTGAAAAAGCCATGAACCATGGCAGAGATACAGGTGAAAGATTTCCAGCAAAGAAAAATAAATTAGTGGATAAACACAATATTCAGTCAAGTGTTGATAAAGAAATATTTTGAGAGTTTTCTGAATTTCTCAGCTGCCATGCACTATTAAAGTCACTTGAAATTAATAACTTTTCAGTACTGGCTGGCGGCTGAAGGACTTCTATAAAGATGAATTAACTAAGAAAAGAGGGGAAAGCTCACATCAGAACTTAATGGCATTATAATTTGCACAAGAACATTAGTCAGAGAGGAAATTATTACTAAATGGTACAAAAGAGTACTATAACAAAGGGATCTTATGGGAGGAAATGTTCAGAGTTTTTTATGGTCTGTTCTCTATTTCAGTGCCTGATGTAACAACGAGCTCTAATGTGCACAGTCAAGGTCATTCAGTGGAACTTGAGCCAGCAGCCATTTGTTCCAACAGTCCCTCTATTTCTTCTCAGGTCTTACTGAATTCCTGGAAGATTTTCTTCCCATTGTTTAACAGAGGCTGTGTGAGGTCTAGGAGTTGTCTCCTATTTTTTTTTTCTTTTTATTGCTTTTATAATTTCTCATTCTGTTTTCATTACCCCTACACATCTCATTTTCTCCCACAGATGCTATATATGAATTCTTCATGTCCCAAGAGGGTAAAAGCTGTAGATGTAGGTGCAAAAATTGTCTTTCACTCTTTTATGCTTCTTCAATATGTATTGCTTCTGTTTGAATTTCTCTAGTGTGCTCCAAAATCAGAGTAACTTTCTTGAACTGGGAAATTTTCTCAAGCCAAGAAGGCTGGCTAGAAGTCATGATGTATTTTGCCTCTTACTTGCGTGTCTTCACACTTGTGAGGTCTTATATAGTGTTTTGTGAGTTGTAATATTTGTATTACCACCTTGGTTAGAAAGGCTGAACCTTCAGACTGCATTGTCTCATGTAAAACAGGAATCCTTGAGCTTTGTATACATGAATTTTATAAAAATTCCTCTTAGATGTGTCACTGCCACTTATTGGAAGCATCTGAACGCATCAGTATGTCATCTTGGAAACCTACCACAGATCCTAAAACCCAGCGGTTGTAAACTTACTCTAGAGTTGGGCTTTTCCTTTGGTAGGACGAAGGGAGTGAGAAGAGACACGAGCACCACAGCCAGTCCTGCCCCAGGGAAGACAGAACGTGGTTCCTGACTACATGGCTGGTGAAGCAACAGCAGTGAGCACTTCCTAGCCACAGCTATCAGCATCTGCAAAGGGTTCCTGCTGGCAGTTTGTCTGAATTCACACACCCCCAGTGTCTGCCTATGTAAGTGTACACTAATTTAAAGAAGCAATATGTCTAAGTGGTTCAAGATATTTGGGTCAAATTAATTGATCCAGACTCTTTCACAGAATGACTTGCACTAGAATAACTCTGTTTGCTCAGCAAAATGTCTATTTTTGTTACTAGTTGCTATGATTATATACCGCCTGTGTTTTCCTGGTTATTTCCTGATTATAATATAGCTCTGTTTGAGCTAAATTACAGTGTGATATTTTCAATGTGGAGTTTGGAGTGCTAGCTAGAAAAATGATTAAAACTTTTCAGATTTAATCAGGTCAGCTCAATCCTTAATTCAGAATTTTAAAACAGCTAATCTTCTGTTTCATTTTCACTTTCCCTCAGAAATGGCCATGTAACTAAGGGATCTTTCAAACCCCTGTCGTTGCAAGCAACTACACATGGAAAATAAGTCCTTCATAAGAAATCTCTCTTCCCCGTCTCCAAAAATCAATTACACCTGTTCTTATTCAGGCAAGTAAGTGCCATTAAATCATGAAATTGCTTATGATAAAACCAAAGAAAGTGTGAGTGAAAATGTAAACACAATGAAGACTTGGTGGTGCCAAAATTAAAGCTTATATTACACCAGCTGATAGCTAGCTGGAAGTCAGAAATACGATACATTCAAATAAACAGTTTGAGATTAATCTGCAGCTATCTGGCAGAGCATGAACTAAAGCAAATTTCAACTAATGTCAACATCAGTTTAATTCTCCTTTCCTTACACCCTCTTCCATTCCCCTGCCTTATACACATGGTTTTAGTTCAATCACAAGGTAGGGGATGAGCTTTCAGCTGCTAGCCAGTGGACCCACTTTCACATGCCCAGACGTCTGGGAGCACAGTATTTTAACAGGAAATTCCCCAGGTCATCTGGAAAAGGAGAAGGACTCTCCATCATTTGCCAGCTGTGCTGCTTTCAGAATAGATCATTGCAAGACCTTGGAGTTGTTCAAGTTTGTTGTTTAACTCAGTTTCTAGAAATAAAGCCATCTGATCTTCGAAATTAAGCCTCTCATTATTGTATATCACCTACAACAAAACTTTTTGGTTTTGTTGCAAAGAGCTGCATGCCAAGCAAAATTGAGTAGTGTTTGGATTTAATATTGGAGCAAGGGCAGATCATACAGAAAATAAAAAACACTCCTCTGTTGTGCAAGATATACTTATATGGCTCTGTTCACTTGAAAATCTGTTCTCATTGATCTTAGTCTGACTCTCTGCAGGGTTTCTTTGGTCAAGGAGGCTAAAATTGATTCAAGGCCCAAAGCTCTTCAGCTCAGTGTTGACAAAACCTAGAATCCAATGTCCTTGTGTCAACACGCTCTGACTTTCTTGGATCTTCAAACCACATTTTGCTGTATGACCAAAAATGGAAGGTGGATCACAATGAGAAACATATGGCTGGGACTGGAATTTCAAACTGGAGGAGAAGAAAGGAGGAGGAGGAGGATGGAGATTGTGAGGAAAAGAGCAGAGGAAAGTAGAAAATGAAAAGAGAAATTAAATTTAGGCTGCTCTACTGGGGAGAAGAAAAGCAACACACTAAACTCTTCTGGTGACCTTACATGGGAACCTCATAGAGCTTTGTTTTTATGACTTCTCCCTCTTGCATTTATTTCCTTTCACTGTTATTTCTATGATGTACTAGACATTAGATTTGGGGATAAGCTGGAGAGCTACAAATTTTGAATTATTTACCTGCTTTCCAGAGTATTCCAAAAGAGTGTGCAATATGTTTGAGTATAAAGGCAGGAGCAGCCTTTTAAATTCAGAAGTTTGGCTGTGACTCTGTAGTTCAAGGCTATTCGCAGAAATGTCTGAAACAAAAACTCATCCAATTAGTTCATAATTAGAGCTGACTGAAGGGCAATAACAGTCCTGCTATGTGGCAACTTGTGAGGTCCAGATATTTGGTTTTGCTCAAACATGGCTTTATCTACTGGGAATTTTAAAATGTTCACTTTTCATTCTGACATGGAACAAAGTTTGGGTCTTTTTGTTTGGTTTTGAAAAATACTGATATATTTTTACAGGGAAGGGAAACGGGCTTTCAGCGAGCTGTACAAGGAATGACAACACATGGGCAGAATCCCTTACGGCGCGTTCCTGTCCATGCAAGGTGCCCCCAGCTGTTCCTGAAGACGATGTTGGCTCTTGCTGGTGGCTGCCAAGGGGTTCCTCAGATGGGGCCCACCAAACCCCCTGCCCTTTGGCCTTGGCAAAGCTCCACAACATGACCGAGGAGTCCTGCCAAACAGGCGTGAGATGCTGAACATAACCAAGCATAGGTCAAGTTGGGGAAAGACAAAACCTGTGGGCTGTAAGCCACCCACCCTCTAAAGACCGTATGGTCTGCTGATCACCCTCAGGAGCTGGGAAACCAGCTGGCAATGAAATTACTATGGCTGGGGGCAAAGATAGGGTGGCTGCAGGGAGCCAAGCGGTGACCTTTGTGGTCACACCGGTGATTTTCCATGTGGTCATGGTGGCTGCTGACTCACTGCTGCCCACTCCCAGGAGGCTGAGAACAGGCTAGAATTGCAGTGATGTTGGAGACACAGCAGGGTGGTGGGTAAAGAGACTTGTCTCAGAGGAGGTCTTGGATGAGGTGCCTAGATTCTGGTGATACAGGTTTCAGCTGTCGTTGCTGTATGGGGGCACCTTTTAGGCAGGGGCAGTGATTTCAAAAGTTGCTCTGCATTTTGGGCCAGGTTGCAGGACAGTCATGTCTTACAGCATGCAGAACAAGTCTGATGAGGAGCGGCTGAGGGAACTGGGCTTGTTTAGCCTGGAGAAAAGGAGGCTGAGGAGAGACCTTCTCACTGTCTGCTACCTGAAGGAAGGGTGCAGAGAGGTGGGGGTTACTTCTCCCAAGTAACAAGTGACTGGATGAGGGGAAATGGCCTCAAGTTGCACCAAGGGCAGTTTAGATCGGATCTGAGGAAGAATTTATTTCTTGAAAGGGTTCCCAGGCAATGGAACAGGCTACCTAGGGAAGTGGTGGAGTCGCCATCCCTGGAGGTATTTAAAAGATGGGTAGATGGGGTGCTCAGAGATCTGGTTTAGTAGTGGACAGGTACGGTTGGACTCAATGATCAAAAAGGTCTTTTCCAACCAAACAATTCTATGAAAACATCACAAGGTGCCCCGTGTTCAGACAAATAATTTTATCCTGTGCTATCCACTGTCTTTAGTGTTATAGATGCTGGTTATTCAGAGCTGAGAAAGATCTCTTTGTATCATGTAGAGCTGCTCTTATGTGTTAAGTCTTCTTATTTTTATAAGGACCACGGAAACCTGGACTTTCCTGGCTGGATTGAGGCTTTATGTCTCTTGCTGTAGCTTTCCAAACTGTGTCATACAAAGAAAAAGGGAAAACAATACCAAATAAGAGATGCACATGATTCATACCAAATTCCCTGCTTCTGAAAATGATGATGCAGAGGAGATGCTACAATTACATTGCTTCAGACCTAATAACAACACTTGATGGCCACAATCATGTCCCTTATTTTGCCAACATTCCCTGGGAGCATCATGGAAACAATTTCTCAGAGGTAACATTTTAATCACAGTGGCTGCTGCTGGACACTGCTTCTAAATTCAGTATGTGCCAACCCTGCTCTCATCTGAATTATTAACAAAGTTCTCATTTATTGCACTGAGTGGTAATAATTGAGGTGATTATAAGTGATTCTTGGTACACCAGCTGAGATTTTAGGGGCAGAACAGACAGTCAGGTTACTACTGACAGGTGCTTCTTTACATGATCCTTGGCAGTGTAAAGAGATTTTTGTATGGCTAAAAAGCATGGTTAAACAGTGATGTAAGATCAGTCTGCATTAAGATTTCTAATGGGAACCAGATTATATCTTCAATGAGTAGCCATACTAGATGCAATAAACACACTTCAGATTTTTATTTATAAAATTAAGTTGATATGACATTGGCCAAGGTTACATGAATGTTAATGGTTTTATACAAATGGATATCTTGGAGCATTCTGAATTTGTTTGCTTTTTTTAAAAAAAAGCCTCATCTGTTTTGGACAGCCTATTAAATACTACACAGTACAGACTGCATAAAAATAGCATAAGCTAAACATTGATGGTTTTTAATAAGCCAGACTTAAACACCGAGTAAGTTTAATAAAGTGGATACTTAAGACAAGCATAATGAAAGGTGAAGGTCTGTTTTCTTTTTATTCCATTTTTTAACCTCTACTCTTCAATTCTATGTTTGGTTTGGGGTTTAAAATAAATTATTCTCTTAAATGAAGTAATAAGAGAACTAGAGTGAGGAGCCGACCTGTGCAAAGAAATTTATTGCAGAGAAACTAGCAGGCGGGGAGAAAAAAGTTCCTGTATTAACTACAAAACAGTAAGTGCTAAGACTTTAATAACTTTATTGCAATGAAAATGTTTTTCATAAAGTCAAAACAGATTAGTTGCGAGAAAAAATATTTAGTTCTTCTACTTGAAGCCAAATGGTGAAAAATGTAGTTAATCCAAATAGATTTATGGCTCTCATCATAGTCTGTTCCTTCTGATGATTTGACACCTTTTTTCTGTAACCAAACACCTTGAGACTGTGCTCAGAGCAGAGAGAAAAGCGATCGCATGTACCCTGCTGCCCCTTCATAGCCTCACCGCTCTCACTTCCCTCTGGTTTCTTAGTGGTGCAACCTCAATGCACTTGGACGTGTCTAAGCCCTGCTTTGGAGGAGAGGCACGTCAATCAGTGCCCAATTCTACAATTTGGGGCGATATTTGACTTCACATTTCATGATGTGTTGCCCCATTTCACATTAGTAATTTTTGCAGCTGCTCCTGATTTTTTTTTTTTTTTGCACTACCAGCACTACCAAGCCTCAGTAAAGGCAGAGAATTTCCCCCAAAGCTTCTGTCCCTATTGAAAACAATCTCATGCTCTGAAGATTCCAAGCTGAATTGTTTCTGGGGGGAAAAAAAAAAAAGGCAGTTTCAACATAAAGTGGAGTAGAAATGAATAATTTTCAGTTTTCTTTTTAGTGATTCCTGAAAGAAATACAGAGAGAGACAGACACATATGAAATCTAGTTTAAGCTTATTTGTATGTGAACAACAGCAAAAAAAAGTTTGTTAGTTGTCCAACAATATTAAGGTATTGTGTAAAGAAGCTCTTTGGAGAAAAGGTATTGCAAAGTCATGAAGGCTGTAAACAATTTAAATTTGACAAGTAAAGGACAAGGAGAAGGTTTTTTGGTTTGTGTACATGTATGCAGATGAGCACCCACTTATGTTTATTTATGACCCCTATCCATTTTATCAGGAGGGACCTCTGGATATCAGTTTTACAAGTTATAATTTGCAACTATTAGATCATAGCACTGTAGTAACACATTAATGTTGTACTTCTTGTAAGTTTTTTATTTATTTCTCCGATTCACATCAGATCTGAGGATAAAAATGAAAGTTTTGCTAATGACAGCACTCAAATTAGGGCCACTGACATTAATGGAAGGAGTTGATAACAGTAGACTCAGGTGCCTGTGAGCTGTTGACTGGAAAGGATGCTTGACACACATGTAGTTTTTTGCTTTATTGAAGGGGAATTTTAGAATTTGAGTTTCTTTTCTAAGTTTAAGAATATTGTGTTGCTAAAACAGAGGGGTGTCTGTATGTAAGAAAGAGAGTAACTCTACTGACAAAGGTGTTAGTGAGATTAATTAACGAAATTTCTCAACATCATTTTTTAATCAACACATTATTTAGGGCTTCTCTTGAGCTTTCTCCTACTTAGTCTGCTTTTCGGATAAAACATGCCTAATAAAAACAAATCATCAAATTCTGTAAGCTTTATATGATATTTCCTAAATAGAATCTCCTTTATGTGAGCTTAAAAGTTACTGACATACATTTAAAAAAAAAAGAAAAAAAATCTTACATGCTTGTTGGTAAGGCAGAGTCCATATGTCATGAGGTTTTGGTTTTGTTTTCCTGCAGGTAGGTATACAACTCCCCTCTTAGCTGTTCTACACAAGCTTAGGAGTCAATGGCTGATGATCTGAGAATAAAACTTAATCAAGCTTTTGAAAAAATATAGGCAACAATTTGAAAAGCGTTCACTTCTAGTTATAGTGGTGTCAGTACTATATTTGACTGAAAGTTGCATTCTTCTTTTCCTCTGCGTGTGGAAAACTATTTTTCCTACGCTCCTACTGTTAACAATGTGCTCCAACTCTCTCCATATTTTAAGTAGGAACATGTGTTGTCCGAGAGACCGAATTGTCTTTCCTGAGACATTTCACCTGTTCACTGTGTTATTCTGAATTCATGAAAATAATTTACAGTTGTCATTTTCATGAAACAGAAAGAGAACCTCATTTTCAGAAAGATAAACACGCCTGTCAGGCTGACGCAGATGGGAGAAGGGATGGCTTTCCTCTTGACAGGTGAGGTGAGCTCGGATGGACGGTTCCCAGAAAGCACAACCCAGCTCTGAGCTGTGAAACAGAAACCAAATTTCTTTCTCTTTAGCACCATACTGAGAAGAAAAAGAAAATCTTTCATGTTTTTCCAGCCACAATGTTGATAGATAACACTGGGAAATTCTGGTTACAAGGCAGCAGCAGTCTGGGGAGTTTGTTTCAATTTTGTAATAGTTCACTGCAACAACAATCTTAACGTGTTATGGGGTGGGCCTTGTTGGAGAGAGGGACTTTCTAGAACTGTGAAAATGTGGAAGTCCTGTATTATATCATTGTATGGGATCAGACACCAGTTGTGACAAGATTAACTGTGATAACATGCAGAGATGAATTTCAAGTGACTGTTTATAGGGGAAAATCTCATCACAGAACATCAGAACAACCTGAGTCCCTCCCCAGCCATGTCCACCTCCCCAGCCTCATCCAGTGGGAGCTCACGTCTAATTTCATGTAAGTCTCCCTCTCTGCTGATCAGTGATTTCTGCCACTTCAGCTGCAACCCCTGAATTTGTCATGTGGCACGTTAAATAACTAACTGCTCCTGATCCCAAAGTGGCTAGCCTGTGAGAAGACTCCATGCAGAACTGTAGGATACTCTGAGAAACCAAATACCTGTTAATTGGGTTCCCAACTTCTCTGCACATGTGGAAAAGCTAAGATGCTTTTGACTGGGTAGCCACTGTGTACTTCTGTGCTCCTCTTCATGTCCTCCTTGAAGACCATGTGAGATGCCTTTTCCAGAGCGGTATGACACAATATTCTTTTATGAACCTGGCCAATGACTTCTCCTATTCTCACTTGTGTGCCAAGTTCAGCTCTCATAACCAAGACCTCTTCCACCTTGGCTGCCCCTCTTTCAAACTCCTACCCTGCAATTTCACAGTCCACATGTCCACATTTGTCCCTGCAAGGACCATGGCTGTACAGAGTGGGCGTCTCCAGGAGGAGCTGCCATAGGGGAGCTGAGACCTGAGCATGGCACAAGCACACTGACCTGGGTTAGGGACTGCCTGCACAAAGGCAGATGGCTCTTCATGGTAGTCCTGAAAGCAGGGATGTTGTGAGCTAGGTTGAAGGGGATGCACCATGTGCAACAGAGGGTGTGAGGATCTGAAGATGTTCAAATATTCCACCTCCAGGCTGGTATAGGCAGAATATAAATGTCTGCTGTGTCTTCGTGTTCTGGGAACAGGGGATCACAAGGGCAGCCTTGGGCAGATGAATTATAACTGAAGACATACATCTGGATTTTCTTGGTTATTTTTATTTAAATACATTTTATTTAAGTTTATTCTACCTGGAAATAGTACAGAAATACTGTCACACTGGTTCTTCTGTGGTGGTGCATGACACACTTACACATGACATAAACTGTACATCAGTTGCATGAGGGATTGTCCTGGTTTTGGCTGGGATAGAGCTAATTTTCTTCATAGTAACTAGAACAGTGCTGTGTTTTGGTTTCAGTGTGGGATTTGGTATGAGAAAAATGTTGATAATATACTGATGTTTCTGGTTGTTGCTGGGAAATCAAGGACTTTCCAATTTCCTGTATTTTGTTAATCTGCAGGTGCAGAAGAAACCTGGGGGGGAGACAGTAAAATTAGCAGGCCTGAATTGGCATTTGGATATGCCAGTGGGCTATTCCATATCATATAATGTCATGTTCAGTATAGAAATGAGGGCTGGATGGAAAAAGAGGTGCTCTCTCTTCTGGAATTGTGGTTTTGGGTTCAGGCTTTTCACTCCTCTGGAATAACTATCAGCAGGTGGTGAGCAATTGTACTGTGCATCACACATTTTATATTCTATTATTATCATTATTACAATTATTATTTTAATTTTTCTTTTATTCCAATTATTAAATTATTCTTATCTCAGCCTTTAGTCTCCTTACCTTTACCTCTCCAGTTTTCTGTGGTGGGGGAGAGTAAGCAAGCAGCTGTGTGGTGTTTGGAGCCAAGTTAAACTCCAACAGGGATCCTGATCCATCAGGTGTTGAAGAGGATGCAATTGGGTTGATTTAATTTAGGTATTTTGAGCCTTTCTCTTGAGGTGTTTTTACACAGTCAAGACTGAGAAGCTGAGTTATTTTCTTCCTACCAGTATGGGAAACCTCCAATTTGCAGTAAAACTTTTATTTAGCTTTTTAGTTGTTTTTTTTTAACAAAAAGTATCTTAATGTTTAATGTTTTTGGATAGAACTTGGTCATCCACTGAAATATGGAAGGGGATATTGCAAATTCGAACTGTTCATACCACTTAGCAAATGCCTTACACGTTTTGAGGGACTTCTCTGAGCTGCTCTAAGGGCTCCTCAGAAAGAAACACTATGGCTTTCGCTGCAGCCACACACTTCCTTGATTGTGACACTGGGACACTTGAGTCATTCAGCTGGACTGTAGCTCAGGAGGTGGTGGAGCGCACAGCTGGGCTGACTCAACACCGGCGTGGGAGCCCAGCTGTGACCGTCACACATTGTTTGCAGTTTCCTCTCTTCTGCTAGAGGAGAGTTGTCACCTGGCAGGGTGGTGGGGACCCTTTTCCCTCCCCTCAGTGTGGGGGCATCTGAAAGCCTCCAGAAAGTCCCAGGGTTTTCCACCCATTCACACAGGAGAGTGGCAGTATCCTGTAATGAGGCGGACAGGCTCCTGAGACAGGGGATTTATCTGCCCCACATAACGATGCTCGGAGAGGCTGGAGGCAGCTCCAAACAAGGTTGTGTGCAGACACTAACTGGGGGCCCTGAAGCACTAACATCACGTAGGTGTCACATTGGGCTTGGGTTGGGCAGCAAGCAAGCATGGCCATAGCCTTTCCAGCTCACACCTTGGGTTCTGCAGCAAGGTGAAGCATGTGGTATGCACACCCTTTGGTAGCCCTGTATGTTCTATACACCAGCGTTGGTACGCTTGGCTCCCTGGCTCCTCTAGTTTTCTTCTCTGTCCACCTCCTTCCTTCAATCCCATGTTTTCTTTTTTTTTTCTTCCCTAGGCTAGGTTTGTGGTGAGCATAATGGAATGAGTTAAAAGGTGCCAAATTAAATTAGTTCACAAATCTGGAAGGAAGCCAGTCAGGAAATAGCAACTGCTTTTATAAGAAAGCATGAGAGAAGGAGGGGGAGAGAGGGAGACGAGGAGGGTCTGTCTGCCTGTGCATGTGCAAATTCAAACTCTGTGCCCAAAACCAAAGTGAAACAATTATAAATGTTTTGGATCGATGCAACACATTTGTGACTGATTTCTAATACCTCTTCCTGGGAAATTCCTTTGTTTGTTCATAGAAACAGCCAGATGTACACCGCTCATTGGGAACAGGATTAGTTTCTGTATTGGTGTTTTATATGCGTGAAGGTTATGGTGTTAGGCTGATCAGTGGACAAGTTACCATCTAGAGCTGATTAACCTGATGTAGGAGTGCACAGTAGAAAATAAGTGCAGTGTATTCAGCCAACTAACAACATAGTAATGCTCTACATTGCTTTAGTTCTCCTCCGAGCTTAGTAATGCAGCAGCCACGAGGAAACCTTTCCAGCTACAGTTTGCCTTTGCTATACAAGTTGATCTCATTTCATTTGCTCATGTGACTTCCAGCAAAGTCAAATCTGTGGAGGCTTCCTCTCACTTCATTTCATCCTGAACTTAAAATAGTCAAAAATCTTTTATATGGTTTGCAACAGAAAACAGCCGCTGTGGCTTTCAACCAATTACATCATGATTATGCAGTAATCTGTGTTTTCTCTGTGTTCAAAAATGTATTTTTTGCCACAAGTGCCTGTTATAGTAGATTTATGGAAGAAAAAGGGGCAAACTTTCTGCTTTGTAAACTGAATATTTTATTACATCAGGGGCTTGCCAAAGTTCTCCTAATATATTTTGTGTCAGACTGTTGTGGGAAACAGTACAAAATGGAATACATGTCTTACTTTCTCATGATTACTAATCTCTGAAGAAAAGTACAGACTATACCATCTTATTCTTGGTGCAGCACTAAACATCTATATGAGATTATAACTCTTGGGTAAATTTACTGTACTCCTTTAATTCTCTGTTATCAGTGGCACACAATGTATTGAAATACATTGCTTGAAGTACTGAAATGGTGGTTATTAAATGTGTTTGGAATCATTCGCATGTATGCACCTCTACTGAAGGTCTTCAGAGTTCTTTGCAATGGCTACCTTGCATGTTTATTTGTTCTACATTTATAAAATATATAACCTATGCTATGTAATATATATTAGACCTATTATACATCTTGCATCTTACATAAAGTGAAGTATAAAGCTAGAAACCAGGAGAAACTAAGTAAATGACTTGCCAAAGCCAGAGAACAACTGTGTGGCAACATTAACGATGCAACGTTAAGAATAAAAATCAGGAACCGTGATTCTTGGACCTTTATTCTAACCATTAAGCAGTAGTTTTCAATTCTACATTGGCATTTTATAAATCTTGTTGTTTTGGAGAGGAAATGCACAATGAAACTGCATTGAGGAAGTCTTCTTCAGCTTCCCAAATCTGAAGTACTTTGATTAAAAGTGCCATATGACCACAACTCCTTTAGAGACTTGATAATGTGATAAAGGCAAGTAAATGACTAGGTGGGAAAAGCCAGTATGTCTTCAGTATAGGAATAAACAGCAGCCAGAACAGTAGCTATCTTGCTGCTGTCTTCTCCTCATGATCTTCTCCAGCTTTCAGTACCCTAACAATATTGATCACTGACCATAAGTAAAAAAAGAGAAGGTCACTTCCTTCATATGACATTGAAGATGTTTGCTAAGGCTGAGATGAGGAGAAAAGGATAACCAGCTGCTCAGATTTTGCTCATCTTTGCTCATAGTGTACTAGATTAAGTGACAGATTTCAGGAGCAGTTACAGTTAATCTCATAACTGGATGGGTGAAGGTCACTCAGTCCCAGCAACTAACTTCTGGCTGAGCAGTAAAGTGCAGATTGCTGAAAAGCCACTTTGCTCTGAAAATAAAAAGGGCCCTAAAGAAAATATTGGCAATTGACTGTACAGAGGAGCACTTCTTCCCCTAAGAGGAGAGATCAGAGCATCTTTCAAAAGAGAAGTATGTCGGGAGTTCAAGTATGGGACCTGATGCCATTGGGTTCACTTTAGATCTTGCCTTTCTGCTCATTTTTCTCCTCATCTTCCTTCCTGGTCACTTGTATTTTACATATGTGAAGATCACTAATAGAACTAAATGCTTAATGATTTTGTAACTTTTAACTAGGCCTCTGGCTTAGCACTTATTTACAATGATTGCAGCTAAAATCCTTCCATGAATGACTCAAGAGCTTATAACTCCTGTACTTAAACAGGAAGGAGCCATAAAACAGACTGTGTAAAGATATTGAATGAGACATCTTTCGTGTGTTTGCAAACTGAGACTTTTTTCATCTCCTTGGCTTTGAAACATCATTTACCTGTTTCACACAGCTGAATGACCAAATTCTGGTCACTTTGAGATACTTTTCTGTTAACAGCACCTTCCCTCACTGAGATCAAAATGATAAAAGTAATTCATCAGTCTTACATGGCATAGAGAAGAGGTTTCTTTAGCCACAGCAAAATAATGTTTGTGAACAGCATCTTGTGTTGCAGGTTTCCTTTTTACCACAGTACCATTGCATCTATTTAGATGCAGTCATCCAGAGGTGCTGGCTGGTTTACAGTCTATGTCACCAATCTTCTAAGTGTTTCTAAAGCAACCAAGAGATGCATTAGAGCACCTTGCTTCAGGTAGATCCCTTGAAGATGTCCTAGTGGTGAATAGAATTCAGATAAAAATATGATATATCATGCACAGTGAGTTTCTGAGAGGAAAATGAGGCCCTGAGATTTTGGGACTGAGAGATAGATTGCATTTCATTTAAAGGAGTGCTTTGCCTCGTTGCTGAAGTAGACAACCTTGGGAAAACCTCATATTCTGAGTTTTATTTCAAGTTCAAGTTAATTATTCATATGATTATTTTTCTTTCCTAGGTACCACCTTTCTCCATTTCATAGTCTGATAATAAGTAATATATCTGACATGCCTATACTTTCAGACCAAGGAAAACACACTCAACAGTGAACTTATTTTGTGTATGGCAATCAAAGTTCAATAAATGTAAAGAATTAATCTGGTTTTCATTTATATAAGCACAAAAATGTATTTAAGAAAATTCAGTTTCCTTTATATCTTACACTCTTCAAACTCTAACTTGGCTTTAGTGGCTTTTTTTTCCAACTTAAAACTTTGTTTGCCAAGATTCAAACTGAGTGAATTTTTATTGCACGGTTATAAACCATTGAGGGGGGAGAATTATATAATGGAAAAAAGTTGAAATAGCCTTAACTCTAAAAGTACAAATAGCATACAGCACCCATTAGACAGAAAAAAAAAAAGGTCACCACTAATATTTTCATCTACATGCACCTATAATGCTTTAAAATGCACCCAGAGTGCATTTCACAGGTGCAATCAATGAACATAATTAAGGAGTAATGACCAATGGGGAGGGCATTTTCTGACAGCTAATGACTAGTTGGGGTAAAAGGTGTGGTGAAACCACCAGGCTGGAGTTTCACAGATCATTAACTGCCAGGAAATGCCAAACTTGAAGGTCATCATTACAAACGCAAGCTGTGAAAATCCAAAGATGTAAATAAAACTAATTAATGTTTTTATAAATTGAAAATGTAGCTATGGAACTCTTCATTGCAACTGATACATGTTTCCATTTATGGGACAGGCCTTCTCCTTGTTGGCTGCAGATGGCTCAGCTGTCCATCCCACAGAGTTCACAGCGTGGGGAAAGTCCGATGGGTGAGCTGGAAACTTTGCTCATGGTCATCGTGAAAGAAGATATGCATCAGCTGAAGACATTAAGCACAAGAAAGTAAGTATTGTTAAGTGACATTTATTATTAGGCTCAATACCTACCCAAGTGTTAACTATAGAAAGATCATGTTAAAATATCTAATCTAAAGGTCAACTTCCAGTCTGTAAATCAAGCTCAAGTCTTATTTATCAGCACCCTGTTTATGCTTTCCTGCAAGTAAAAATATTCTAGTGATTCCCTGTCTGACCCTCCTTTCACCAAACTTAGCGGGTGCAGGTGGTAGGTGCAAGCAGAAAGAGGACATTTTGGAGAAGAGAAAGGGGAATACTGGGGTCTTGATGATGTTCAAGGTGTGGTGCTTTGACTCTGGTGGCCAGATAAGCATCTTGATGCTCTTAGCTGTACAAGAGGAGGAAGAGAGGGCAGAAATACCCAGGGAGATGTCAGCTTTTTAATAACCACTTAGGAAAATCTGGAAAATGTTTGGTCTCTGTTAACAACGGTTTGGATATGCTTCCAAATTTTTCTTTTTGAGCCTAACAGCTGCCAAAATGTTCACTGGTTGTTACATGCATACTGGGGTGCAGGCCTCAGTGACCATTTGTCCCAGGAGAGCACAGCCTCCAGTATTTTTCAGCATAACCTGTATGGTCAAATCTTTGTCTAGTTCAATGATTTAAACTGAAATACCCTCTGGCAGCAATACGAAGTCCAATGCAGTCACTCACTGAGTCTGGTGAGAGGTGAAACAGAGGAGTAGGAAAGGGTTGGTAAAAAGATATGACTGGAAAAAGAAAAAAGTTTTGTATCAGCAATAGTATCAGGGACTGCTATTGTCAAAATACTGTCAGGATCAGTCTAGAAATTCTACGGTGTGTCTTCTTGGTTCCCTCTTACAGTTAAGTTTTATGAGGCTACTGTTCATGAAAGAAAACACATAGCTTTGAGGAAAAGAACCAGGGTTCTCCTATCATAGGAAACTATTTTTCTTTGGTGGAAGGTGACTATTGCCATTTACAAATGAGTAATAATGAAGGGGAACAAATAGCATTCATTATAATTCTCTTGAACCAACAATTGGAGTCTGTTTAAAAGTCAAGTGTCTAGCAGTACATGAATTAACTTGACAGAATGAGGAAAACACTATGGAAACTGGAAAATGTACTACATAAAGCTGACTTTGTTTTCCCAATTCATACTCTAGTGCATTTGTATAATTTTTAAACATAAATGAAGCATTGTGTAATCTGTGTAAATCATTTATAAGTACTGGGAGCTGTAGCATCTAGAGCATGAAGTGTATGGAGCCAAGGAAAAAGCTCTGAAGAAACAGTAATGTTAATGTGACGACTGATAAGTAACCACGTAACTTAACTTTCTGTAAAACAGAAAGCTGTGATCTGTTAGACAAGAGGCATAGTACAGCTTTTTCACAGCTCTTGAGGACAGTATATATATCTTCATGATTTAGTGTAAGTTTGTGCCTCCACCTATGCACCAATTTGAGAGCAAACAAAAAATTTTTGACCTTTATATTTTAACATCTATTTTTCTATTATTATTTTTCTATTATCACTTTATGAATGGGACAGCAAAATGTCTCCATCTCATGTAATTTGATGAAACTCCATTTGTGATATGTCCTTCCCTTGAACATTGTTTAAATTAATTTCTTCAGATTTGACAGACATAATGTCTTTAAAAACGAGCTTCCTAATGCTTGCTGTGTTCTGAAAAATAGTGATCAGGACAACAGGAGCCTTTGGTTTTGTCCTTTAAATGAAGAAATCCCATAGAGGTCCCAGCTGTTGAGCATGTTTAGAAAGCAGATATCCAAAGGCTCCATACTTAACACCTTGGAAAAAAAATTAATGGCAAATTCATTCAAGTTACAATGCACAAAAACCTTTCCTTTTTCAACAAAATCTCCTAATTTTAGACAATGGGGTCTTTATCTGCTTGCCATTGTCCAGTAATTCTGAGTAACTCTTGATTGTTACAAAACTATTTTTTTTTGCCAGAATATTCAAATACTATGAAAGTAAAAAATTCTAAATACAGCTATAACAATCTTGCGTAACAACAGGATGGATCCTCAGTAAGTTTTGGCATGAGAATATCCAGAAGCATAAAAATAAGTGGATATTCAGTAAATATCCACTTAAAACCAGTTTTGCATGTTGCAGAAAGAGTGAGACTTAGAGCTGGAAAAAAGAAGAATGAAATGGCTTTAAAAAGAGATGGGATGCTCAACAGAAGAAAGAAAAAGAGATGGTTAGGGGAGGAATTTATAACGTTTCTATTAAAGAAAAGAGATGGGATGCTCAACAGAAGAAAGAAAGAAAAAGAGATGGTTAGGGGAGAAATTTATAACGTTTCTATTAAAGGCCAACCAGAATGGAGAAGGAATAATCAATTCATAAGGTTTACTAACCAATTATCCTGTTTGAGGGCCTTCAGGTGGTCCCATGTAGCAACACATTTCTTACCTTTTCCTTGGATAACTGCAGTCCACTCTTCATCAACTGCAATTCCTTATATCTGACATCCACAATATGAGCAGTGGTCCAGATCTTCAGCAAACAACAACAGAGCATCAGTGTGCGTGGGTAAGTGAATAGGACCACACGAGCTAAATTTCCTTTAAGTGACCTGACTTGTGATTTTTGTTCTGGCAATGTTATGGTGCCTTAGTCTCTAGTATGGGTCATCAAAGGGTTCTTTGTTGGGTTTCAAGAACAAATTCATTCAAAAACCTCGTCTTCCTGGATATCTTCATAGTACATGCAAAGACCAACCACTTTCCCCAGCTTTTGGCAAAGTATGAAGTACCACTATTCATTTCCAGGCCAGAGATATTTGAAACTTTGTTGTTAACAGCCTAATAAAAAAGCTTTCTCTTGAAAAATATGGAATATTGGTCCAAATTGTAATCTAAATTTGTCCATTAAGCATGATTCCAAGATCATCATTACAGTGCTCTGTCGTGACTGTAAAAAGCTTCCTCACTGTGATGAAACTCTTGCTAGATTTTTCTAGGGGGTAGGTATGAAGCTGGCTTTCTCACTTGCTCCTTTTTAAGAGCATAAGGAACGAGGAAACTAATTTCAGTGACTGATTTAGAGCTATGTTTTCCACTGTAGACAGCTGCTGAAAAAGCAACAACCCACCCATCTGCTGACAGAGGAATTAATCAGAGTTGTATTTTTTTTTCCCCCTGACATAAGGCTACACAATCTCTGTCTCCAAGAGTTAGATGGGTCAAAAAACTCCTCTCTCTAGTTAAGCTTTTTGGTTGGAAATGGGATAACCATAGGACAGGGTGGTCCTACAGCAAGTAGGCAAAAACTTCAAAGGCAAACTTCTCATTAGAGGTTTGGCAAGTCAAACGCGAGAAGCCTCTGCCAAGCATCCTGTGTCCAACAGTGCCTAGCATCCTACACAGAATGAAGTCTAGTGAAACTTTCGATACCTTAATAAGCTAAAGAAGCCATAAAAAAGTAGTGTTTATAACATGGACGTTGTGCCAGAGACCAAAATGAATCCACTTGCTCTCTCCCTGTGTAGAGGATAAAGAGGGAAGTCATGGAAAAGAAATACAAGAAATTACCTCAGGCTTACAAGATTATTATTTTTTTTTAAACTTCTTTATATGCCTTATCAATTAACTACCATAAAGTAATGTTTATCTTTGTTGCATTTCAGTGGCAGCTCTGGGTCCTTATGATTTCTTTCCAAAGTAAACTTTTGTGCCTTTTCGACCAAAATGACAAATACACCATTTCCATTAAAAAACAAAGTCATAAAAGTCATGTAAACAGCTTTTACAGACTCCGTGATCACCTATCTGTATTTCTGTAAGCGGACCAAAGGACACACAGCTCTGCCAGGGCAGAAAAAATCTAGCTGGTAATTTCAGCTAATTCTGGCAGGGTCCCAGCTCACCCCTTTGCTCCCACAGCCGGTGGGGTGTCCCCTGCACCAGCATGTGCCTGTCCTCACTTGAAGCTGCTGCCCATACAAGAAGTCCAGGTCTGCTTCCACCCTCAGCTGACGTTGATGGGCATGGTTTTTGTGAACTTGTGAGTGTGGTGAGATACTTGATGTGTAAATGTTCATTAATAGGCTGAAAGGCCCATTGAGAGAACACACATTCTCTCTATGTACTAAGGTAGCGTGTTTTCCAGGGAATTTCCTTTTTCTTTTCTTTTTAATGGTATTTCAAATACCTTTTTATATATTTATGTATTTATATATATATATATTTATATTTAATTTCTATTATGTAACATCACATGCAAAAAAACCCTAGGAAACACTAATTTTATTCTTCAATACCAATATATTCACAGGAATACAGCTTGTATATGTGATTTAATACGTATACATATATAGTTGTTATATCATCTAACTACTATTTAGCTGTCATTCATAATGTCACCAACATGCTTACTGTATCTTGAACTTCAGCCTCTAAAGCAGATCACTAAAAGCCACATGCTTACACAGAGGAGGAAGTTGCTATATTAGCTTGGAGTTTTTATTATGAGAGAGCATAAATTTTAAAACTCAGAATGTCTTTTTGATTTACTGGGCTAAGACTAAGATGTTCACAATGGTTTTAAAGCTTTCTGTGGGAGGATGTAATGTCTATATATAAAAGACCAATTTAAGCAAATCACCTTTACTGCTGTTAACTCACACAGTTCCAGAAGGCAGCATGAAGCTTTCAAAACCAGCTAGTGGTTTAAATCCATGTCCAAGGCCGTGAGCTGTGCTATCTGAGACAATCAGGACCAGTACGCTTCTACCAGATCACTTTTTTGCATCGAGGAGCTCTGACAGAAGAGCACAGTAGACACTTGTACCTCAGAAGTCACCTCAAAGTGAATCTTAAATTAGCTGGTAAAAACACACAGAATCACAGAATATTAGGGATTGGAAGGGACCTCAAAAGATCATCTAGTCCAATCCCCCTGCCGGAGCAGGAACCTAAATGAGATCACACAGGAAGGCATCCAGGTGGGTCTTGAATGTCTCCAGAGAAGGAGACTCCACAACTTCCTTGGGCAGCCTGTTCCAGTGCTCTGGCACCCTCACCGTAAAGAAGTTTTTTCTCACATTTAAGTGGAACCTCCTGTGTTCCAGCTCACACCCATTGCCCCTTGTCCTACCATTGGGCATCACTGAGAAGAGTCTGGCTCCATCCTCATGACATTTGCCCATAACATATTTATAAACATTAATGAGGTCTCCCCTCAGGCTCCTCTTCTCCAAGCTAAAGAGACCCAGCTCCCTCAGCCTTTCCTCATAAGGGAAAATCTCTCAGATTTCCACTGCTTAGGGTTGATTTGCTTTGATGGAAGTGTGTCTTGAAACAGGCTATATAAGCTATGCTCCAGTGGGAAATACAAATATATATTTTCTTAAAATGCATTCATGGTCTTTTGAAGTAAATTTGTAAGGACATGTTAAATGGACTTGGGAACCGTCCCCCATTTCTCCTTCCCCTTCTCTTCCCGTTAATGCAATGCTAAAGGTCTGAATCCCTGAGCTTGCTACCCCCTTCAGGGACATTATTTGTCCCACTGCAAGGGAAGTTGAAAAAAAAAATAATAAGCATAGTCTTTTGTTGCTGTTCTGTGCACTTTGTATTACTTACATTGAGAAACTGGTTTTATGCTGCTTGGATGGAAGCTCTTTCCCCACTGATATAATGTCTCTTCTGACTTCACCAGCTCAGTTTAGTTGATTGCTACAGGCGTTTCCCTAATTTTCCTCTTCCATGCATCCCTTGTGCCCAAACAATAGCTGTAGGAAAAAAGCTCCATTACTTTTGTTGTCCTTTTAGTTAAAAAATTCTATTGGAATGAGTGCCACTGCTAAGAGAAGAATGGTGCACATTTGTCTGTATAGCCACTCAAAAACACTTATGTCAGGAAGTTATCAAGGCAACTACTGAGCAGCGTTGCCCTTTTGTGTCCAAAAATTCATTCGCTGACGTGAGAGGCATCACTGCCAC
>NW_010289059.1:0-6676 GCF_000700745.2 Antrostomus carolinensis | reverse complement strand
GCTGCAAAGGGCTTTGCTCAGGATTTGCTCTGAGGAATCACCAGTGCCACGCAGACAACCGTTTGCATGGGGCAAGTGAATCACAAGATGACAAAACTCTGGTGGTCTGAGTCTGTTTAAAGCCTTAGGTCAGAGTTTCCATCTATAAACATTCTCTTGTATGTTTATGTTTTTATACAGCTTGATTTATTGAAGGTGAAAAATACTGTGTACTAACTTTTTTAAGCTGATTAATTATTGTTGATAGTAGAATATGCTCATCAGCAATAACTCAGATGATGAACGCATCACACCATACTATTAAGTTCATCTGCGTGATGAGCTCTTTGGTTAAATGTCAGAAAAGTGGACATGGATTTTCTCACCTTTTGAAAAAAATTAATTTCATAATTGTAATGTTGCTGTTTTAAAATAAGTCTCCAGAACAGATAAAATGTGTCTTTTAAACTTCTGTCTTGGTGAAATCACAGACCTCTGGTACACTCAAGAGGTGTTTGTTCATAGATTTTCAGTGTGAAAAGAACTTTATATTGGGAGCAGAGAGTCATTCCTGGGTCTTCACTCTAGACACACAGATATAATTTGTGTTTAGGGCAAGACATTTAAACTTTGGGCTGTAGTTACAACAACAGTAAAATAATACTTTACTTCTGCTTGTAAAGAACAATAAAAGCTCCATGTTTGTTTTAAAGTGAAATATATTAACATATAGCCAGATAGTTTTCATACATGTATACTGAAATCCTACCTCTGTGTACAAGGCAATTCACAGATATGCTACTGCAAGAACGATTGAGTGAGCTGTATGATTTGGTCCCAGCTGAGTGCTTTATTCCCAAAACTGGTGAAGGGTTTAGAGGGGAAGCCATATGAGGAGAGGCTGAGGTCACTTAATTTGTTCAGCCTGGATAAGAGGAGACTGAGAGGAGATCTCATCACAGTCTAGAACTTCCTCACAAGGGGAAGAGGAGGGGCAGGCACTGATCTCTTCTCTCTGGTGTCCAACAATAGGACTAGGGGAAGTGGCAGGAAGATGTGCCAGGGAAGGTTTAGGTTGGACATGAGGAAAAGGTTCTTCAGGCAGAGGGTGGTGGAGCACTGGAACAGGCTCCCAAGGGGGCTCATGGCACCAAGCCTGACAGTATTCCAGAAGCATTTGGCCAAGGCCCTCAGACACATGGTCTGAACCTTGGGATTGTCCTGTGCAGGGACAGGAGTTGGACTCGATGATCCTTGTGGGTCCCTTCCCACTCACAACACTCTGATTCTATGGTTCTGTGAAAACAAAGGGGGTTTGCACAGCTGCTGGTCAAACACAGAAGATATCTGTGAATCTGCCTTATGCTCACTGCAGCCCTCGCATCCTTCAGTCTCTCCCGCCCCAGATAAATAGTTTGTGTGGCACTGACATCAAGTGTGAGCTTCTTGAATTTTTCAGCAGCAGTACTTTAGGAAAGGCAGTATGTCTTCCACTAAGAGCATAATTTTTCTTTTTTTTTTTGTGTACCAAAATTTATTAATTTTTTGGTATGTTTTTGCCTTATCACTGCTCTCTGCTAGAGCAGCACCAGCAAGACCTGGAGCCTTTCTGAGAGGTTTCTCTTTCATTTTCATATCTATGGCATCAGCTGCTCATATTTAGTAAATTATTCAGTGTGTACTAAATAACTTTTTTAGATCCAATTTTCCTTTTTTTCTCATAAGCCACATTCACTTCCTTCAAATGCAGAACTTCCTAACCTTGTAGCTAACTTGAAATGCAGAGCAGAGAGTACCACTGTTGCTGTTCAATCCTAGACAGTTCAAGCTAATCTCCAAGTACATAAATGTAATGAAGTGATAACACAGAGATAAGAAAGGTTTCTTTGGGTGTATCTAGCAAGTCAGTGTTTGCTAGTAAAAAAAAATCACCATTGCTTTGAAATCCAAAATCAGTAAGTAATTGATTTTTTTAATTGTTAGCCTCCTATTAAAAAAATTAAAAAAATTAACCATATTGTTGCTTTTTTTTTTTTTTTTTTTAATTCATTTGTAGGCCGAAATGTTCGTTAGCTATTTTTATGGTGTGTGATATGGTCACAGATACAAATAGTTTATGGCACTGTAGTCATATGTAGGAACCATCCAACATCAAAAAGCAAACAGCCTCTCTGACTTTCACTGTTACACTATTCAAAAGAAATTTACTTCCTGGACCTGAAGTAGCAAGCAGGCATGAAATGTGATATTGTTCAATGGTGAATTTCAAACCTTTCACAGGGGGAATCTGAGAGAAAAATTACCTCTGAGCAGCCAGAAATCACGGGCTGCCAACTGCTGACATCTGTACTTCTGGTGATGCTCTGGAATTCCTGACAGATGAGGTTGAGCAGACAGAGTAAATTAATAAACCAAACATCATAACTCTGGATTTCACCTCAGTTTCTTCATATTAGAATCAGTAAGCCAAAAGCTTCAGCATGGCAACTCTTTCTGAAGAAAACATCTCTTACTTTGATACCACTCCAATCCCAATTCAGCTCTGTGTTTGAATCGGTTGATACCTCCAGATTCAACTTTTCATGCCATGGTGTGGGAGTGTTCCCTCACTGACGTGATCTCACATGCTTTCAGTGTGAGATTTTCTCAGTCCTGAGATACCCTTTACTAGCAACCCAGAAGTTCAGGGCCCAAATCAAAGCTTTCAGCATGGTCAGTCCAGCTCCAAATGTTATAGCTCAGTTTCTTTTTGACCATGACTTTCCTACCAATACTCAAATAGCTACAGGGAAATCCAGTATAAAACTATCCTTTTCCACTTTCTGCTACAAAGTTTTTATCTTTCTGCATTTGTTTTTATGGTAGGATAGTTTCTGGTTTGAATTTTATCTAGCATAAAAACTGCCTAAAGCAGCAGACCTAGATACTATTCTATTATTCCTCTCAGATTTTGGCTGAAACAGAAACATGGAGGAAAACCAATTGTCCTCCTTTTTCCTGTTCTAAAAGATAAGTGTGACATGAAGCACATGCCTCTCTTAAACGCTCTCGCATGTGCCTAGCATTTTAGGTCAATAAACCCAGCTCTGGAACAAGGCTGAAGCAAGCATTATGGATTAAGGATTTGTCATGAGGGCCAGATTCCAGGCAGAGGTTTCTTTGTTCTTCCAGAAGAGTTTATTCATACACATTACTCCTCTCTTTATGTCTCTGCTTTTCTGTGCTTAGCCACTAGATACTAACAGGATGCAGCCGTGCTTCCCCACTGCCCCCACGCCTTCCCAATGCACTTCATCCTGTGCAATGCAAAGGTTCAAAGGACGTAGATCTGGATATCCATGCCTGTTCCAGTTAGCTGCTACTTCATGTCCTGAGAGAAAGTTGTGCATGTGCTGAAAAAGGCCTTTCATACTTCAGCCACTCTCTTCACGTTTTAAATCTCTGTTGTTTTGCTGTGCCTCGGTGAAAACCTCGATCTCCAAGGAGAGACTAAGAGTTTCTATTTGTTATGGCCTCTTGGAAAACAGCCAGTTCTCATTTGAAGAATTGTATTATCTAAGCAAAATCTGCCTGGATAACATTTGCTGGTTTTCCTTTTACCTGCCTAAAGATACCAGGAGTAGGTGCACCAGACATTCAGATATTCAGTTAACAGTTAGTCAAGTAATAGTTGATCCCAGCCTTTCAAGAGAAGATCTACACAAAGCAGACCATTATTTCAGCCAGCTAAAGCAAATTAACTTACTATCAGGCAGATGAGACTTCTTATGTGGCTTTGAAATTACATCCACTTTCTGCTGCTTTGTTTTCAGCACCCCATTCTCTTTTTCTTCTGCTGGTGTGATCTCTGTCCCTGGAAGTGAGGTGGCAACGGCTGCAAGAGCCCTGTTCAAGGAGCAGAGAGTTCTTGGGGCAGGAGAGCTGGGAATGCTTGGCTGAAGACAGGCTTAGTTTTGCCTTCCAGTGCCTCCACTCCTGGGGATTTTCTGTTACTAAATAATTCTCTTAATGAGATTTAAGTCTCCCATAAAAATAATTAAATTAACTCTGTCGAAAGACTGTTTTCCTTTCTGACAGTAAGATGGGAGATTAACGACAAATTGATTGCCTGTTCCTTTCTCTCACCCCTTTAAAAAAAAAGAAGTTATAAATTTAGATTTAAAAGGATATGGGAGAGGCGAGAAAAGAAAATTATTGAAAGACCAGGGCCTTATTATCGGTCTGAAGACTCTCAAGCACAGCCTGTGGCTCACCATAAGAAAAGCTGAGTGGCCAGCGTTGGCAGTCAGAGCCAGCTGCCTTCCCCATGGTTTGGCTTAGCTCCTCTTCCCCCTTATTTTTGCCTTTCCTCAGCCTTGACATCAATGTCACTTTTATTTGTCTGCTAGTGACATCTTAGACAGAAAGTTTCTTTTTGAAATGGGAAGATTATGGAGCAGATGATCGTAAGTACCATCACATGGCATGTTCAGGACAACCAGGCAATCAGTCCTGCTTGACTAACCCAATCTCCTTCTATGACAAGGTGACCTGCTTTGTGGATGAAGGAAAGCCTGTGGATGTTGTCCACCTGAAATTTAGTAAAGCCTTTCACGCCATTTCACTCAGCATTCTCCTGAAGAAACTGGCTGCTTATGGCTTGGAAGGGTGCACTCTTTGCTGGGTGGGAAACTGGCTGGATGGCCAGGCCCAAAGAGTTGTGGTGAATGGAGTTAAATCCAGCTAGTGGCCAGTCAGAAGTGGTGTTCCCCAGGGCTCAGTACTGGGGCCATTTCTATTTAATATCTTCACCAATGATCTGGCAAGGGGATTGAGAGCACCCTCAGTAAATTTGCAGATAACACCAAGATGGGTGGGAGTGCTTCAGTCACCATCCCTGGAGATACTTGGAAGATGTGTGGATGTGGTGCTTAAGGACACAGTTTAGTGGTGGACTTGGCAGTGTTAGGATAACGGTTGGACTTGATGATCTTAAAGGTCTTTTCCAACCTAAATGATTATATGAGTGGGTAAAATATTCAGGGAGGGAGCAGGAAGTTATAGTAACACCAAAGCAGTAAATACAGTGAGCTAGCATCCTCCCCACTTCCCTTGTCCAATAATGAGCCTAGAGTCACTAAAACTGGGGGAGAAGAAAAAAAAGAAATACTGAAGAACTGTTAATTTGTTATCTAACTTTTCTAAAGAAGGAAAGAAGGCAGAGTATGCAGCAGAAGTTTTGGTTCCTGAGTACAGGGGGCTGCTAGGAGAGAGAGGAAGCAACCCGAACCAGAAAATTTATCTCCTGGCCCCAGGCTCTATAAAACTGATAACTTAGCTCCACAAAAGGCAGAAGGCATCTCCAGCAGGTATTTGGTAGGACTCAGTAGCCAAATCTGAAATTCCAGCCTTCAAAATGTAGACTTGGCTGCTTAACAGTCCTATAAACCTCTGCAGTCTAGATGTGCTTTGGTTTTAGAAGCTCAACTTCTGATTTCATCTTGCATGTATTTGATACCTGTGTTCCTTAAATTCTCCTGCCTGACTGAGTGTTCAAATATATACATACATAGAGAGGTGCAGCTACCACATTAGACTTCATGTGAAATATAGCAACACTCATTGCTTTCTTTTAAAACATATCCCAAAAAGAGATGGAAGCTGTACCCTACTAATACATTTTACCCCATAGTGAAAGGCTCGCTGCTTCAACACTGTAGCTATAAGGTCCAGTGTAGGAAGTTGTACTTTAAGGAGGCTCTTGCAAGTATAGAATCATAGGATCATTTGGTTGGAAAAGACCTTTGAGATCATTGAGTCCAACCATACCTGTCCACTACTAAACCAGATCTCTGAGCACCCCATCTACCCGTCTTTTAAACACCTCTAGGGATGGTGACTCAACCACCTCCCTGGGCAGCCCGTTCCAGTGCCTGAGAACCCTTTCAGTGAAGAAATTTTTTCTGACATCCAGTCTGAACCTTTCTTGGTGCAACTTGAGGCCATTTCCTCTTGTTCAATCAGTAGTGAGTAGCTATCAAGTAGTGAGCAGCTGTGCCAGAGGTTCATGTTAGAGCGTGCACAGCAGGTGTGTAATTCAGATACCAAAGGAAGTATTTCTCCTTTCTGTTTTGGGGGGGTTTTTTTTGTTTGTTTGTGGGTTTTTTTGTGGGTTTTTTTGTTTGTTTGTTTTTGTTTTTTAATACTACACAGGACCAGAAGTAAATGACTCAAATAAAATAGCCTTTTTATTTGGCTAAATAAAATTCCCAAATGGGAATAGCGAGGCAATGGAAAGCCCCACCAGAGCAGGAGGAGGATGAGCTAAAAGGATTCACGTGTGTTCACTTTATGATCGCAGCTACAGCTACCAGCAGAGTGAAAACAAACAACTTCTTAATTACAGCGTCACCTGGAACACCTGGACTAGATCTTAATTACAGCATCACCCCAGCAGAGTGAAAACAAACAACTTCTTAATTACAGCGTCACCTGGAACACCTGGACTAGATCTTAATTACAGCATCACCTGGAACACCTGGACTAGATCGAGGCATTTCCTGTTCCACGTTTAGTGGACAAGAGGAGCAAACCGAGCTCAGAACAGGGACTGAAGCTGAGGACACTCGCTGGGGAGGAGAATCGCGACAAAAAAAAAGACCGGCAAGGGCTCTCTTTTTGGGGTTCTTTGGGGACTTTTCTGAACCGGGAAAGCAGC
>NW_010289058.1:0-1278 GCF_000700745.2 Antrostomus carolinensis | reverse complement strand
GAGGGTGCACACGGTTTGGAGGGTTACCCCCGTGTCCCCCGGCGCTGAATAAACATACCTACTTTACAACTTCTCTAAGTTGTGGAGTCTCTTTTCCGCACGTCATGCCCTTGCAGTCTCAACCAATGGTTTGCACATTAAGTCCTTTTTCCTTCAGCATTGGTTTTACCTCTGTGTTTGATGCAAGCACTGTGTTTTATGCCACACTGGGCCATGTGGCTGTGATGGCAGCTGAAGTGCCAGTGACAGCATCCATGTTTTGGTGACATTTATCACCAAAATGTGTCAAGATGAAGCTACTGACAGCAGCTGCTTTCCCTCTCCACACTTTTGGCAGCAATGGAAGGGTGTGTATCCTCCATTCCCAAAGGACAAACAAAACAAAAATAAAGATGAGCCATGCAGAGTGAGGGCCACAGTGGGATGACGGCAGGCCAGGACACTTGGCTTCCAGAGACACTACCTTCAAGGAGACCACCTTCACCTCAAGCTCTTCTCCAAGCAGTAGGGGATGTGTGCACAGCTTTGTCAGCTCAGGGCATCTGGGCCCTGCTTCTGGATAAAATAAATAGATTAAATAAAGAGCATATACTCAAGCTGAAGGTGTTGGAGGGGCACATGGTTGTGAGCGGTTTCCCACTTTGGGGAGCGCTTGAAACACCGTCCCTTTCCCAGGGAAATGTTTCTGTCCTTTTTTAGCAAGAATTCATCATGCCACAGACAAACAAACTATGGTGCAGCTTCCAGGGACAGCAAGCAGCCAAATCTGAGTATCAAACAGCTAGGCTAGAGGAAAAGGGGACTGAAGCATTTTGTGAGAGGTACCGACTTAGGGGAGCACTCCCAGATGATGAGGTACCAGCTAGAGCCAGGCCATCTGGAATTCCTTCTGTGACCTATTCCTGCTTCCAGATACCTCATACAGGATTTTCAGACAGTGAATCTGATCTTTAATTTTTCAAAGAAAGTCTACAATTCAATCAACAACGCACAGACTACCAAGGTTTAACCCCAGCCAGCAACTAAGCACCACCCAGCTGCTCGCTCACTCCCTCCCAGTGGGATGAACAGTTGGAAGAGTAAAAGTGAGAAATCTCAGAGATAAAGACCCTTTAATAGGTAAAAGAAGCTGAGGATGGTAGAGGTATTCAAGAAGGCTGGTATGGATGGGAGGAAGATCAAGAGAGCAGACTTCATTAAAGTCATCAAGGAGGTACGTAGAGAAGGGAAAAGTAATGAACTGCTGCAACTCTGCCCTCTTTTCCTGCATGCCAACCC
>NW_010289057.1:27906-34176 GCF_000700745.2 Antrostomus carolinensis | reverse complement strand
ACAAAAAAACAAAACAAAACAAAAAAAACCAGCAAAAACCTTTCTTTGTAGGTCATGTTTTCCGAACTTCTCATCATCCTTTTTGGTGCCCTCTGGTTCTTTTCCAATTACTCTCCATCTTTCATCAAATGCATGGCCTGAAAGCAGACACAGTTCTCCAATAAAAACCTCACCATACTGAGCAAAGCTGAAAAATTACCTCCTGTGGATTACACAACACATCTGTTATTAAATGCCAGTACAAGACCGACTGTGGGGTTTTTTCCACTTTCTTTACAACATCCTATTGTTAGGTTAATATTTCAAGAACTGTCAGTCCTTACAGACCCATCATCAGCATCACCTCCTGCCCTGCCTAAATGTGTTGCTAAATCAAGACCTAAGTAGTAAGTAAATCCATGGACATGAATGGTGCAATTGCAGCAGCAAAAATGGTGCAATAGAAGCAGCAAGGAGCAATGTCAGAACCAAGTCATAGACTGAGTATCGGTGTACTCCAGAGAGCTCATATGCTTACTATGCATTGACTTTGCTTTTGGTAGAAATCTACGAAGTTCTTATCTTCCTAAACATGGCTGCTAAGTTCCTGATTGTACTGCTGTATCACTCAACAGCAACAGTTACATGGATACTTCTTACATCTCTAATTTCATATAACTTTTGTTTGTTTTATGAAAAACTAGGATAAGATCACAAAATGTTTGAACAAATTTAGTTCCTGGCCATATCCCTAACAGATTATGGGCATTAATATATTTATTCATGGGTAGCTCTCTCACCTGACCTTTTGAGCACCTGTAGGAGCAGGATCCTAAACCTTGCCCCAAGCCTGCAAAAGGACAGTTTAGAGTATGTGTTTGTGGATCACTCAAGGGCATAGATGTGCAGGTAGTGACAGTAATCTAAAAAAATGGGCACCAAAGATTTGAAAATATAATCTCCAGTTTTTACTTAGGGTGTTTTCATCTCCTAGTCTTACCTAGTGTACTAAGTATTCGATATACAGAGAGCAGAGATGCTGAATGCTCTGAGTGGGGACAGCCTGAGGTGACTCCTGCCCATTTAAATTCTGTTAGAAGTTGCTGTCCCTTAACCAGTGAATATTTCTTTATTCCTGTTTTATGAAGTAATATTTGGCTGTCTAATGGTTCAATAAATATTGTTCTGTAACTGTTTCCATCTCAGTCAGCTTGCTTCAAAATAAAATTTCTATAAATCTTGGTAATGCAGGGAGTGCACCCAAAAATACTTGAGTACATTTTTTTTTTCACATGAAATATGTTTTATAAGCTACTCAGCAAAAAATCCTACAAAAGACACATGCAGATCTTTGTAAGGACTATGGAAATTATTGTGAAAAAAAATCCTTTGTCTTTGTTATTATATTCATATCACTTGTCCCCACAGAGCAGAAGTAAAGCATATTATCTAGGGAGGCCCAGAAGATAAGAGGAGTGAATGCATCTAGAGTCTTCAGCTAGACCAAGGAGGGAGCAGTTTTGTAAATCTGGCCAAGAGGAGGTCACTGGTGACCCTGAATATTTAGACATATGACTCACGTATAAAAGGATACTTGAAACATCAAGAAACAAAAGATTAATCATCTGTTGGCCTCTCTCTTTAACCTCTCTCTCTGGGGAAAAAAAAAAAAAAAAAAAAAAAGGAGTTGCCTTGCAGTGATTTCCCCCCACATACACTTTTAATTCTTCTATTAATCTACAGTAAAGCACCAGACTTGGTCTGGGAGGAATGGATAGCTTCTAGTTTACAGTAGCATATAGTAGAAGGGGGCCCTGGCCCTTGAAAAAGGGGTACAGGATCCCCTTTGCTGCTTCACCATTTTAGCAAGTGCTGGTGGCCTCTAAGAAACTGAGATTTCATGAACCCCGCACTGGGGGAAAACAGAGACAGAGCAGATCTGAAGCAGAGATAGTCCCATAGGAGCAATCATGCCAAGGAAAAAAGGTTGTGACTAAGCTATTTTTAAAATGTTCTTCTCAAAGGCCCCTAGAAAGAGTATATTTGAGCTCCACACAATGAGCATTTAGTTGACTCAGAGGCATCCAGGCACAGGACTACCAGATTTGACAGATGCAAAGGATCAGAAGACTGGAAGAGGCTCTCCAGTTTAACAGCATTACTTAAATATATCCGTGAACTTTCACAGGTTACAGGTTTCACCTAGACTATCCACTGGTCTACATCCTCCATATGGCTAATGTGACAGCACTGCCTTGGTATCCATGAATGTCTTCAGCTGAGGGTCTCACCTCTTCTTCCAGCCTTTCCCTGCTGCAAAACCAGACAGGATTTCACATAGCTGAGGCAGGCAGATTTATCGCTTCTCATCTAACTTCTGCCAGAGAACAGTTTGCTCTACTACATGTAAGTCCCAGCTTCTATTATCCAGGTTGTGTTATATCAGATGAGCCCTTTCTTGCTGAGATGAGCTTTGAATAAAAGTATGTAGCTGGTCTGCATCCTCACTTCCAAGTAATGCAAATTGGAAGACACACATTATATAGTCCCTACACACTGACAGTTAAAAACAGAGAGGGATTTGTTTTCCTATTTTAACAAATTTTGGTTTTCTCTTTAAACAAATTTTAACAATGTGGTTTCTTTGCAGAAGTCTCTCTTTGCTCAGAGTTGACCTCACTAAACTCAACTCATTAAATTCACCCTGGAGATAAAACACTAGTGTCCTTGTTCCCGTGCAGAGTGTGGGTTTGATCTGAAGGCCCACAGGATGGCTAAGCAAACACCTCACATCCATGGAAGGGCAGATTTGTTGTAGTAGCTGGGATAACCTTTCTCACCTACCACTTGCAAGCTGGGAAGTTTAGCACCATAAATTATGGAGGAGCCACAAATATTTGAGAGTTTCTCTGAAAGTAAAGCTGAGTGGAATGGTTCAGCACTACTGACACAGTACCTCTCCCCCAGTCACTATTGAGCAAAGCCATGGTCTTTCAGAAAAATACAAAGAAAATCATTGTACCATGATACTGTCCATCAGCTCTGCCCATTACTGTAACAGAAATTTTCAACTACCTACCAATACCATTGATCTGTTTAGGAGGAAGTACTGAAAGATCTGTTGAAAATAAACTAACCCAAACATGGCACACCATTAAAAGAAAAAGCTAGTACATTAGTCATATCAATCGTTTCTGCTGGAAAAAGCGTATGTCTGGCAAATAAGATAAATGATGCATGTAAGGTCTGATTTAAGACGTAGCAAAGTCAAAGGCTTTGAGGACTCTGGCAGGCTTTGTATAAAGTCCTCATGCTGCTCCACACACAGCAGGGGAATGACAGGAGTCCCCACTCTGCACTGCCGTTGACTGTGTCTGTCTCATTCAGTCACTTACAGCTGTCTTCCCTCTAGCCATGGAAAACTTTGACCCTATCAGTCTAAAGACCACATCATGATGTTTCACCACATCTTGGATATAATACACTCCCTCATTTATTATTATGACTTAGATTAAAGGCATCTAATTCCCTTTGGGCTAGTGGGAGTTTGGCCTTGGTTTCTGTTAAAAAGGGATGAAGCATCAGTGTTTCCCCTTTTTTTTTTCTTTTTTTTTCCTTTTTTTCTTTTTTTTTCTTTTTTTTTTCTGAAGGCGCACATTCATGTGCTTGTATTTTATTTACTTTTAGTTTGTTTGAGGAGTCTGTTTCCAGGGGAATACTAAGCAAGAAAGAAATAGTCATTTACCAGACCATTCTCACAAGTGTCATCACATCCATAGTCATATCAAACAATCTGCCTGTACCACCACAGGGCAGCGATCCCAAATGTATGTAATAATGCAATTTGTTGCTGTTGATACCTTTGTGGTATCTGTGATAATAAGGTTAATCTGCACAGGATTGACATCACCTTTCACAACTCAGTTTTCTTACACTTTGCAACACCTATTCTCATGATGTTCCCACTTCTACCCCACTTCCATTTTTCCTGAGGTAGGACAGTGCTCAGTGTGTGGCTGCTCAGCAATGCTGCTGCACATGCAGTCCCAGGAAGGGGAAGGGGATTTTACTAGATTAAGGAGCTGAAGCCCAGGAGATTAAGGAAGAAGAAGTCTCTCTGCCCCCAGCATCCTCCACAAGCTGTCCCATGTCCACCATGAGATTTGATCTGGGAGTCAGGGGTCAATGGAGAGACACTGACATGCCCTGCCTCTATCAGTCTCTTGGGTGCCACTGATCCAAAATGTTCAAGACTGTTATCCAAAACGTTCAAGAGTGTTATGGTACCTAGTGATATTGTGATACCTTCACCAAGCGTTAGCACTGTGAAAGATTCAAGCCATATCCATAGGAACATAGATGTGAACACCAGGAGTCTGGGCAGAGTTAAAAATAGTTTGTTCTCATGACCACGTGTGAGCTCAGGTGACTCTCCTCTGGAAGCTGAGCTGCTCTCCTTGTGGGAGAGACTTAACACAAATCCCTCCTACACATGTGGTGCTCCAGCAGCGGGACTCCTCTGAGCTTCTTCCATCTTTCATCCAGGGAGGATGGAGATCAGTCCTCACTAATAGACTAATTGTACTTAAGTGTTACTTTGTAATACTGAATACCTTTAAAAAAGCAGCAATGTTGTGACCAGCCAGTTCAGCCACTGAATTTCCAGCAGGCAGCAAAGCTTTGGGGCCATTTACAAGTTTGACCTGGTCACCCCAGCATGGAAGATTTGAATTACTCTGCACAATCTAGCTTTCTATTTTCTATGACTTATGAAGGGCATATTCCTCTGAATGCATATTTGAAAGGCTGTGTTCAACACACCCAATAGATCCACACAACCAATAGATGTTGTTTACTAATGTTTCTGCATTCCTATCAGCCTGTTATCTCCTCCTTGCAATTAAATTGACAATCAAGGAAGACAAATAAATACTTTAATTTATGGGCCTACTGCAAACACTAAGGCAAAGATTTCCAAAAGAAGAAGATTCAAGTTTGACCCATTTACCTGTCAAATTACGGCTTTCAAACTGCATTTTCTCACTACACTCTGTTGCAACTGAAAGATACCAAAACAGCTGGTTTCTGTTATATAGAGCTATTGCATTCCAATGGGGGTTTTTTATGATGATCACAGAAAAACATTTTTCACAAAGTCCGTATACATCAGGAAACATTGTGTTTTTAACTGCAGATGAAAAAAATAATGCTTTCCTTCCACATTTTCAGATAGTTCAGCTCAGATACCATCTGTCACTGGTTCCTTTTATTTCTACTCAACGTGAATTGATCAGGAAAGTGGCTTCTTTCCAACTTTTTCACGGAGTGTTTGCAATGTGAAACCCAAAGCACCCATCTCCTTAGTGAAGGAAGAACGCTATGGTACAGTCTGGTTTATGTCACTACCGAAGGCATGAATCATGCAAGTGACATCCTTACACTGAAGTACTCACCTCAGTGCATTGTCTGCATCACACATTAGTTTGCTTTTACAGGGCTGGAAATTAATTTTGGCACTGATGTTGCTATACTTCACAAGGTTATAGCTTGAAAATGCACAGATAAATTGCAAGAAGATTTAGCAGACCCAAAAAAATGAAAAACAGTCCCCAAAACAGAAAGGCAAATACTGAGTCTGGCAGCTCATATAACCTCTCTCAATAGACTGTAAGTTCTTTTATGTTTGCACTTCAGATATTTAGATACATGTCCCACAATGGATATTCTTTATCTTCTTTACTCTTGAAAAAAAAGCTGTGAGATCTCATTCAAAGTACAGAACAGTCAGTGGAAATCCTCTCACCAACTCTGCAAATACCTTAGCTGAGTAGCTAGATGCAGTAAGGGACTGCTACGATTATTCCAGCTACAGTCCCCTTGATGGGACACTGAGAGCTACAAAAATAAGGCCCACAGCGGCTGTTAGAAATCTGAGTCCAGTCTTTTGGCACGGCTTCTTTCACCATCACGGCAGTGAGGTGAGCCCAGCAAGGAGGCCCAGCCTTGCACAGCCTTTGCACACCAGTGTTTGCAAGAGAGAAGGCTCTCCTACAAAGTGGCAACCTTTCACAGCCTTGTTGAAAGGAATAGGTCGACACAGAAAGACAGAGAGATTGGAGTTTGGAGAATCAGGCAGGACTATGACGGAGCAGGGAAGTGGCATTGCAAAGACTTGTTAAACCCAGCTCCTTGGGAACAGGGATCTGAAAGAGCAGGCAAGTTTATAAGAGGGTGGGAAAGTGATCTGTGAAAGGCTTTGGGACATGTGAAAGGAGAGGGTTATTACAGCTA
>NW_010289057.1:22197-27870 GCF_000700745.2 Antrostomus carolinensis | reverse complement strand
ATATACCTGAATAAGGTATAATTTTTTGATAAGATGGATGACTTTCAGACACAGGAATATGAGTCAGTCAAATCTCTCTGGACATCTGTATGGTATCATGTGAGAATTATTAACTAAAACTGCAAAAATAAGAATCAGCATAGAAACAGTTAGGAGATGAGAACATTGCTGGGGAGATGACAAAGGATTATCCCACAAAGAAATCTAATGAACTGGGGCAGTTTTCTCAGGAATGAGGCTAAGCATCAATTCATTGTGATCACTAGCAGAGAAAATGGGAAGGTCTGGTAGTATTTATTGGCATAAAAAAGCTGGGAGCATTGTCAGCATAGAGAAAACTCATGGTGTCATAGGGGTCAAATCCAATGACCTAGAAGGCCAGGATAATAAAACAGAACAAAGTTTAATAATTTACAAAATCCAGGCTGATGCACATGGGGACAAGTTACAAAGGCTTTTGCAATTGTCAGGAGTCCTGCTAGCTGAAAATAAGTGTGGAAGAAGACCTGTGTATACAGGTCGTGTGGTAACCCAGAGCTCTGACCCAGCTCTTGCCACTCAGCTTCCAAAGCCAAATGGGGCATGAGAGGGGAAAAGGCAGGCACAGGACAGCACAGGAGAGGGATTTCAAAAAAAGACAGATAAAGAGTAGTGCCCACTGGACATGGAGGGCCCTGGGGAGATCTCACAGGGTTGCTGCACACAGCTTTCCTCAGCCATGTTCCTGTTGAAGAAATAGATTAAGTGCTGAAGCAGCTGCTGACAAGTCTGGCTTTTCAACCAAAGGAAAGCCAAGGCTGAGAACAGACATGACTGTCCCTTGTAAATGCAGTAGCAGAGTAAAAAGCAGAGAGGGGAAAAAAGCAGCTTGAGCCAAGTACAAAACTCAAATAAGTACAAACTATCCATAGCTACCTGCACTCTGGAAATCATGGGCCTGTTCCTCACTGCTAGGGGAGCTCTGTGCTAAAGTGGCCTCTAAATAGGTGTGGTGAGGACAAGTTGTCTCCCTGATCCCCAGATGGACCTAGAAAGGGCTTGGACACAGTTACACAATGGCTGTAGATGAAAGCACTGACCTTCATGACCCAGGAAATTTTTTCCAGGCCCACTTGAGCTGTGGAGGAAGTGCCAAGAAGTCATCAGAAGTTAGAAAGATATGATGATGTGCTTACAGAAGGGAAAATGGAAGAAGGAAAGACCATTAAAACACAGGGAGGAAGACCTAGGGGACTGCAATCATATATAAGCAGTAGTATTTTCTTGTGAGACTCTATGCACACATACCTACGGCCATAATTAAACCCCACACACTTTAACCCTTGACTTTAGGATTCTTGTTAACTCAAAATATCTAATAAGACAATTAAAATATACTATTTTTTCTTCTCCTCTGTTAATAACATGGGAACAGAAGTGACCCTACCTGTGCCAGTTTGCGTCATGGCAAGCATGCATCCTTGCTGTGCAGTGCAGAGCCTGCGTGGCAGTGCTGGCTCCAGGCGTCACCTCCCTCCTGTAGGTAGCAAGCATCCCTCAGCATGGTCAGCTGTGGTTCATTATCTCTGCGAACAAGAAACGGAGCACTATGTTATGTTGAATTATAAAATGTCCCTAAGCGTCTTATATAAAGGAGCGGAGAGTGAATACAAATTGACTGCAAAGGAAATAAATCCCAGAGAAAGTAAAAAAGCAACAATACTGAGTTTATTAAACCTGACCCACTTTTTTTTTCAGTTTGCAAAAATTTCAAAAATCTCCAGGAAAATGTAATGGCCCAGACTGCATTTGTTCCACTTGGATAACAAGCTTCCTGAAAACCCTGTGAAATAGCACGGAATGCAGCTTTGGCTTTGCAGGAAAAAGTCATCACTGGTTGATAAAGAAATCGCTAAACAATCTGTGCCCAGTGCTTCAGTGTTTTGCTTAAAGTCTGCTTTGTCAAGGAGGAAGGGCAGGAGCAGAGCTGCCTGCCAGATTACTCATTGCTGGCAAGAGGATGGGAATCAATGTTTGCAAGTCTACAATGTACTGAAAAGAAATATTTATTGAACTGAAATAAAAGGTTACCTGCCAAGGACCAAGGGGGTTTTTTTCAGGATATTTGTACAAAGTGGATCATAGTCTAAGTCTGAATCTGTAAATAGTCATGCATGCAATGAGTTTAGTAGGTTTAGTAGCAGCTGATTAGTTTGTGGACCTGGGCTGATTATGCACAAGTTTTAAATCCAAACTCAGAGTAATTGTGTAATCTTCTTGGTCAGATTTAACTGTGAGGTAAGAATTGGCTATGGTGGCAAGCCTGCACAGGGAAATGCATGTTGAAGTGGAGTCCAGACTGCGCTTGGCTCTTCCATGTTATCAAGCCTTACTTTGGCAGGATTTTCCTCTGGATAAAAGATCAGGTTTCCATATGCTACCCCTGCCCTGACAGCTTCTGCAGTGCCACGGACATGGTGCTCACAGGGGGTGGAAGGACAGGCAGGGACCTACAAAGATGTGATGGGAATGTCACTGTTTAACATAATGGAACAGCTTAAATGAGGAGAGGGCTATAGTGAGGGATGAGGGAGGACAGTTGTTACTGTTTGTTTATTGAAGTCCTATGGATGGTTATTTAACATGTACTCTGGCTTAACGAACAAACAAACAAAAAAAAAAAAAAGTCTGTATTTGTAACTTTTCATTTTCAGAAGGGTTTTAATTTTGCTGTTTTTTCCACCTTTTCTTTTTCTCTTTGGAAAGAGAAAACAAAGGTTGGGGGGAGGATGGAGAGAAAGGGCAAAAGTAAATAAAAGACCTTGTCTGCTTAAATTCAAAAGACAAACAAAGGCTGCATTTTTTCATATGGCTATTTCTTTGGAAGAATTGAACACTGAGATTTCAAGAAGAGGACCAATCTTCACTGAGAAAAAGACAACAGGTTTTTTTCCCTTTGAAAAATTTTAACTCGCTACATCAAGTACTTTTCAAAGAGGTAACCAGAGAAACATAAAACACAGGCTTTCTATTTCATATTTATAATGACTTCTCTCTAAAACTCATACACCATTGTAAGACTGTCTAATGCAGTGGTGCCTGGGGACAGGATGGAAGTGGGTATTGGTATGTACCTCAATCCCAGGAGGAAAATATCCCTTTCAATATTTTTTGCATTTACTCAATAATACCTAAACCCACCGTGATTCTCTGCACTCCATGCACGCCAAGAAGGGAGCCAAGAACTCAAGGATATTCTTTTCTTCTCTCCAAATAGCATATTTCCCCACTCAAAAGGAAAAAAAGAAATCACATCAGTCTGATGGACTTCCAGGAAGCAGTGGGATTAGTTTAGAGTTGCCAGGGTCCAAGCTCTGTTTCTTTAGGCACTGGCAAGAAAGAGGCTATTTTACATCCCTCTTTACACAACTAATTAATATAGGAGACTGCTTAGCAACCTCTCATCAAGCAGCATGAGACTCACCTTCCTAAAAACAGACACACTAAGATGTGGTGCAATCATTTAGCTCTGTTTTAGTGTGTGTTAATAGGGGAAACTATGACTTTACTTTACATTACACAGACATATTTTTTCCATGTTTTCTAAAGGTTTCAGTTTTTTAAAGGTACATTTTTATTTAATGTTAATGATCTATTTTTCCCCTTTCTACTCAAGAAGCCTTTTATCTGTTATTTCCTCATAAAAAGTTTATTATATTAAGAGTATACTAAAATATGTTTCATCTTCCCAGTTCTGTTTCATCAAGGAGGAGCTCTTAGATGATGGCAAAAGTGGTTTGAATTGGGGGAAAGGAGACAAAGATCAAATGTAAGAAAGAAATTACATAGACAGGCACTAAGATGTTGCATTAAAGTGAACTTAAATGTCACGACTGCCATCTCAAAGTTTACCCTCCTGAAGGGAGCCTCTGCTTTCTCTAGAGGGCTTAATCCAGAGGTGGTTTATATTCAAAGGATAGTGTCCTGTCACCCCAAACATGATAACCAGTTTGCACCACATTACACCTGCTCTGTATGAAACTGGGGCCATCTAAGCATGAGACAAAAGCAAGGAAAGAGGAGAGATCTTGGTGGTCTCCCATACCTGACTGCAGCCACCAACAGGGAGGGCAGGACTGGGCTCAGGGACGGCGCTCCCTGCGAAAGTGAGTTTGGTCTTGTAGGTAGTTGATGGGCAGAGAGGAGAGCAACTGGTTTTGACTTCTGCCAGAGGGAAAATCAGTCCCTCCCAAGACACCTTGGTAGCTGCTTGCTGTTTTACAGCTGCCCATGGTGAAACTGAATTTTAATTTAAATATGGGTCAAGCTGCTTGGAGAGGCACCTGGCTTTCCAAGCAAATTACTAAAATAATTTATTCTCATTAATTTTTCCCTTCCCCCTGAAGCCAGCAGATGACAACTGGAAAACATACAAAACAAAGAGTAGATTGTAATTTCAAAAAGATGAGAAATTCCACCCATCTGTGTGGGCTCTGCAGCCCCTCTGACATGCTGCCTGTCCTCCCGTACAGCTGAGCTGGGAAGCTCTGCAGCAGCAGGGCCAGCATCCAGCAGTGCACCACTCCCTCACCACAGATATCTCGGTTCACCTTGCCTCAAAGGGAAGGGGAACATCTCGACCCCTCCATGAAAGAGCATCCTGTGGGGTTTTGCCAAAACAAATATAATGTAAGGTGCTGAGTGGTGTGACTCAGTTCTAGGGGAGGATGTTTGTGGTATGAGAGGGAAGTCAGCACATCGCTGTAGGATGCTGCTATCAACATGTCAGCACAGCATTCTGCTGAGAGCTGGAGGTCCTGCCAACACCTTAGAGCCACAAGTGATCCCTCTCCACCTCATGGAGAACATGGACATGTGTGGCAGGAGGAGCACGCAGTTTGATCTTTGTCACTGATGCCAGCCCTGCTGCTAGCCCAGGGGTCTGCACTGGTGCCTGTCAGAGAGACTCTGAGCATCGCAGCTCTGCGTCTGCCTCCTTCACTGCACAGGCTTGAAACACAGATCTGCATGCTCAAATGCACAGGAGTGAAAGGAAAGAGATTTAAAGGATAAGAAAGTGTGAGAGACAGGAGTAGGCAGGAGATACATGAACCCTTCCTCCCAGGTCTCTGTGTCACACGTCCACAGAAGCCATGCTGTCTGCCTGCTTTTTGTCAGGCATACCTGCAGTCTCACCAGTAAGGTGATTTCATTTTCTCCGCCAATTCTTTGCACACTGTTAAATCAGCTTTTCTCTTTTCTCATCTTTCCTCTTCCTGAGTTCACCAGTCTGGGAACAGCAGGAAGAGGAATTCTCGCTGCTCCATCACCACCACATTCCATGGCCTTGGGTAAATTGCTGCCTTCTTGTGACCCTGTGAAATGGGGGAAGGAATGCCCTTTTCCTTCACAGACATGGTAGAAGGGTTAAAAAAAAAAGAAACAACAAGTGCTTAGGGTCTGCAGCGAGTGCCATGCATACACTGGAGATCTTTATTTTGAGACAAAAGGTGCTGCAGAGGTGTAGGATCGGTCTATTATCTGAAGAAAATTCAGTGTCTGTGATGAGAGGGCACTGAATTTCCCCTCTCCAGTGGCACTTGCATGCAGCCCAGGAGGCTCAGCCTGCCTGTGCAGGCTGCCCAGAGCAGGGGCGATGCCAGCCCCCAGGGAGGTGATGCCCCTCTGCACAGC